>NW_027632611.1:0-2555 GCF_902686455.1 Sciurus vulgaris
TCATAAACATCTATGCCCCAAACAGTGGCTCATCCATGTATGTCAGAAAAATCCTTCTCAATTTCAGAAACCAAATAGACCATAACACAATATAATAGGTGATTTTAACACACTTCTCTCACCACTGGACAGATCTTCCAAACAAAAATGAACAAAGAAAACATAGATCTCAATAACAATCAATAATTAGACTTAACAGACATTATAGAAATACCATCCAACCAAGAGCGAATACACTTTCTTCTCAGCAGCACATGGATCCTTCTCTAAAAGAGATCATATATTATGCCACAAAGCTAATGTTAGCAAATACAAGAAGATAGAGACACGCCTTGTATTCTATCAGATCATAATGGATTGAAGTTAGAAATAAATGAAAGAGTAAAAAACAGAAACTATTCCAACACCTGGAGATTAAACAATGTGCTATTATATGAGAATGGATAATAGAAGATATTAGGAAGGAAATTAAAAAATTCTTAGAGGTAAATGAGAACAAAAAACGTCATATCAAATCTCTGGGACACTATGAAAGCAGTACTTAGAGGAAAATTTATTTGATGGAGTGCATTAATAAAAGAAGTAAAACTCCAAAATAAATAACCTAACACTACAGCTCAAAGCCCTAGAAAGAAGAAAAACCAGCACCAAAAGTAGACAGGAAATAGTTAAACTCAGAGATGAATCAATAAAATTGAACAGAAGAAACAATACAAAAATTGAAAAATAAATAGTTGGTACTTTGAAAAATAAAACAAATTTGAAAAACTTTAGCCACACTAACAAAGAGAAGACGAGAGAAAACTCAAATCACTATATTCAGAAGAACAAGGAAATCAAACAGACAAGACTGAAATACAAAACATTTAGAAGCTATTTTGAAAATCTATACTCCAACAAAATAGAAAATTTCAAAGATATCAACAGGTTTCTAGAGACTTATGAATTGCCTAAACTGAAATGAGGAGGACATACAACAATTTAAAAGACCAATTCAAGTAATGAAATAGAAGAGGTATCAAAAGCTACCAACAAAGAAAAGTTGGGATCAGATGGGTTCTCAGCCAAGATCTACAAAACCTTTAAAGAAGAGCTCATTCCAATACTTCTCAAAGTATTCCATAAAATAGAAGAGGAGGTAACCTCTCAAACTCATTCTATGAAGCCAATATCCACTGATACCTAACCAGACAGAGACACATCGAGGAAAGAAAATTTCAGACCAATATCCTTAATGATATCCACGCAAAAATTCTCAACAAAATTTTAGCAAATCGCATACAAAAACATATTAAAAAGATAGTGCACCATGATTAAGTGGGTTTCATCACAGGGTGCAAGGTTGGTTCAACATCAGGAAATCAATAAATGTAATTCACCATATCAATAGACTTAAAGTCAAGAATCACATGATTATTTCAATTGATGCAGAAAAAAGCATTTGATAAATACAGCATCCCTTCTGCTCAAAACACTTGAAAACATAGGGATAGTGGGATCATCTTCCTTAACATGTAAAGGCCATCTATGATAAGCCCATGGCTAATATCATTCAAATGGTGAAAAATTGAAAGCATTTCCCTAAAATCTGGAATAAGACAGGGATGCCCTCTTCACCACTTCTATTCAATATCATCCTTGAAACTCTAGCCAGAGCAATTAGACAGACCAAGAAATTAAAGGGACACGAATAGGAAAAGAAGAACTCAAACTATCCCTATTTGCTGATGATATGATTACATACTTAGAGGAAACAGGAAATTCCACCAGAAAACTTTTAGAATTCATAAGTGAATTCAGTAAAGTAGCAGGATATAGGATCAATGCACATAAATCCAATGCATTTTTATACATAAGTGATGAATCTTTGGAAAGATTAATCAGGAAAACTACCATATTCACAATAGCCTCAAAAAAAAAAATACTTGGAAATCAATCTCACAAAGGAGGTGAAAGACCTCTACAAGGAGCACTACAGTACCCTAAAGAAAGAAATTAATGAAAACCTTAGAAGATGGAAAGATCTCCCATGTTCTTGGATAGGAAGAATTAATATTGTCAAAATGGCCATACTACCTAAAGTGCTGTACAGATTCAATGCAATTCCAATTAAAATCTCAATGACGTACCTTACAGAAATAGGAGCAAGCAATTATAAATTCATCTGGAAGAATAAGAACCCAGAATAGCTAAAGCAATCCTTAGCAGGAAGAGTGAAATAGGAGGGTATCGCAATACCAGATCTTCAGTTCTATTACAAAGCAATAGTACCAAAAAAGCATAGTATTGGTACCAAAACAGAAAGGTAGATCAATGGTACAGAATAGAGGACACAGACACAAACCCAAATAAATACAACTTTCTCATACTAGACAAAGGGGCCAAAATATGCAATGGAGAAAAGATAGCCTCTTCAAAATGGTGCTGGGAGAATTGGAATCCATAGGCAACAGAATGAAACTAAACCCATATCTCTCACCATGCATGAAACTAACTCAAATGGATTAAGGACCTTGGAATCAGACCACAGACCTGCAAATTAGAGAGAAAAAGTA
>NW_027632611.1:2655-16664 GCF_902686455.1 Sciurus vulgaris
AACTGGTATGTGATATGAAAATTCCAGGGATGTCAATGCAACACATTAAGAGGATATGCAAAGATATGAATTTTATACAGTTTAAGTTAATTTACTACCAATATATAATGTCATTTAAGCTTAAAGTGTTTTATATAATCCAAATATACTGGCAAAATAATCATAAAATATATGATTAGAATAAGGTGAGAAATCAAAGCATGTTATTAAATAATCTGTGAAACAAATATTAAATCAACTCAGAAAGTACAAAAAAATCATAAAAATGAGAAAACAACTTACAGAGTAACAGTATTAAATTCTTAATTTTTAGTAATTTATTTCATAATAGATTGTTATTAAATGCCAATCAGAACACAAAACATGACTGACAAGAAAATCTAAAATTTTCTGTATCATATCTACATAAGTTTTCATTTAAATATATGGTCACTTTAATAAAATGAAAAGATTATTTGCAAAGATAAAAAATAAATCAGACAGGGCAATAATTATGTTATACAAACCAGCAGAAAGTTATGTAAGGTAAAAAGTTTTAAGTAAAAGCATTTTGAAAAGAGACAAACTAGAATATTATTTTATGATAGAAGAGACCACTATCTAAAACACTACGATGATAGTAAGTACATTTGTAACTGAGTCATACTTCCAAATATAGAAAGGCAACACTGAGAGAACTGATATAAATAGTAATATAGTTATTTGGAGAACCAAGTCACCAATGAATGCAACAGAAAATAAAAACAGACAGAATAGTAAACAAGGATTAGACCAATCCACAAAATTTTATAAACCAACTAGACTTTCAGATGCAATCTTCTCAATAACTCATGAAATATTCTTGATTGACGAGCTAAAAATCAGAAAATATCTTAAGACAGGAATGATGATACTTAAATGATTTTAGAAAATACTAACTTAGAAATCAAAAGTGGAAGTGACATTCAAATCTGTAAAAGTATGTGGCATTGGTGCACTCTTAAAAATGGTCTTCTTCAAGAAATGAATAAAAATATTAGAAATTTTCTATAATATCCAAATGATATAGTCACTTCAGGGAGTGTCCATCAAAATTCCAAAATTGTTTTTTTTTTTCAATCACAGAAAAGGCTATTTTAAAAATCCTGTGAAATTCCAATTACTGATAAATAACTCAAAAATATTCAAAATTAAACATAGCTGAATAATAATTCTGATTTTGGAACGTAAGAGATTGCAGTATTCAATATATAATGCTGCTATGAACATATACAAGTAGAGATATGGAACAGAACAGAGAGTAAGTCCTCATTTATATTGTTGAATCAAGACACAGTTACACATATGTAAATATTAAATCATCAGGGCCAAGTGGAAGCAAAAAAAGATATTTTATATGTGAGCATGAAGGCATTTTGGAAAAGAACTTTGGTGTGTTTTTCAACTTTACAAAGAAAAGAAATTACATAACATCTATACTATGAATTCCTCTTGAAGACGTTATGCTTACGGAAATAACCATTCATAATAAAGTCAAATACTGTGTGATTCTACTTACATGCAACATCTAAAGTTATCAAATCCATTGAACACAAGGGATGGTGCTTGTGTTGTGAGACAAATGAGCATGTGCTTTTCATGAAAATCTAATATTAATTTTGTAATATGTAAACTTCCTAAAAAGATGTGGCAAAACAATTAGAACTAAAAGTACTAAGCAATACTTAAAATATTAAAACAGTAAGTTTAATTTTATGTGGTCTGATTGCATTTAAATTTTAAAAATACATTAAAGATAAAAAGAATTATGAAAATATTCAAAAGCTTCTTTAAATGATAAAGTCTTTATCCTAGACAGAAAAATTTTGTCCACAAATAGTTGATAAGCATTCCAGTAATTCTAGCTGCCAGGAAGACTGAGAAAGAAGAATTTCAAATTTGAAGTCAGTTTGAACACCTTCACAAGAACTTATTCAAAATAAAAATAGAAACAGACTAGGGATGTACTCTAGCACCATGAGTTCAAACCTTAGTTCATGTACATAGGTCTATGCATACTCATTTAGATTTACACAAATACCTAGGTTTAGTAAAGAAACAAGATACAATATACTGTCTAAGCAAAAAAGGGATAATATTTATAAAAGTTAGTGAAACATTAACTTAATGGACAGTAGATACATGATTTACACATATTTAAACTTGCATTGTCAGAAAGTGTGAAGTAGAGACAATTAACATTTATGCATAATGTGTAGATTACACAAATAAAAAATTTATTCATTGATGGGAAGAAATATCCTCCTGAATACAGAACCTATTCTAAACAATAGAACACACAAGTGGGCACAAGAATGATAGAAAATTTAATTCATAAAATCACCAATAACCATATTATTTTAAAAATTCTTCTTTATAATAACTTTTAGCCATGACTGTATACTCACAAAGATCAGGCATTTTGAGTAAGAAACATTCATTACACAATAGAGAATGTTAACAGAAAACCCAGTACAATCATTCATAAAGAGCCCCCTGAGGAGATAATTTGAATGAATAAACATTTAAATCATATTAGAGAAACTGGGTTAGGATATTAATACATTGCAGTGGTTTAACCTAAAGGCATTCACAGATGTGAACATATTTTCTAGGACCTTCAAAATCAATAAAGAGATGTCAGTCCATGCAGACCCTAAATGGAAGAGGGAGTACTGTGGCTGTTACTTTGAATATACTGGGTGATTATTAGGGGAAGAAGGAGCCTAAAAGAGTTAAAACCATGATAAGCCTAGAAAAGGGCATGCCCTTATTGAACTGTAAGATATATAAACTAGGTTTCTGAAAATTTATTTCTGTTGGATGAAATCTTCTCAATTAACATTTTAGTATGGTTTCCTCCTTGATATTAGGACCTATGATCAGTAATCTTTGGTTTTATTCATTTCTGCACACCGGTCTATATGGCTAATCTTATGGTTTGGATATGAAATATCCCCCAGGCACTTGTGTGAGACTAATGAAAGGTTTAGGGGTGATACGATTGGGCATTAAAGCACCAACCCAGTGAATTAATTCTTTGATAGAATTAACTGAGAAATAGCTAAGTGTAGTCTAATAGGGTATAGATAGAGGTGTGGGTAATTGGAGTCACATCTCTAGGGTATACATATTGTATCTGTGTCTGGTCTATGGAGTCTCTTTCTCTCAGTTTTTTGATCATCATGTGAGAAATGTCCTTCCACCAAACACTTTGAGCATGATTTTTAGCCTCATGTCAACATTCAAGGAATAGAGCTCACTGTCTATTGACTGAGACCTCTGACACTATTAGCCCCAAATAAACTACTACCCCTTAAAATGCCTTGTCAGGTCTTTGGGTCACAGCAGCAAAAAAAAAAAAAAAAAAAAAAAAAAAAAAAAAAAAAAAAACTGACAAACACAACTACTGTCTCTTGTCACTTTAGATTCCATGGCTCTTTCTTTGGTCCAGAAAGATGACTAGAATGGCTTGGAGACAATGAGAATTGTTTACTGAAAATGGAATAACTCTTTGGAATCCTCCTTGGAATTACTCATGTTCATGTCCTAGTACTATGTTCATTACAGTAATAACAGATTCTAGAAAATTATTTCTCCAAATAGTTTTCTGACAGACTCATAAAATTATATAAAAAGTATTTCAGTCTGCAAATCCTGAGCTCAACTCCCAACTATTAACACTAAATGAAACAAATCAAAGAAAGCACATTGGACTTTAAGGTGTAGGTCACAATATTTTATACTGTTGAATTTCTATGACAAACCTGAAGTGAGGGGTGTATCATCATATCAAGAAAGAATGAGATTAAACATGAAAAGGAACATAATTAATATTTTCTGGTCTATATCATACATTTCCCAATCAATTTCCATGAAAGTAAGTATCTGATACTCACTCATGCTCAGCAGAAGCTACCAAGAAATATTCCACAAGAGAAAGACATCCAATATTAATAGTGAATTATGAATTCTGAAGAAAATGATACTCACTGAGAAAGATCAGTTTTCTGTAGTTCTCAAGCATCACATTTATGTATAAATTCTGCTGAGCAGGGTTCAAACATTCCCATTCCTCTTGAGAGAAATCAATGGCCACATTCCTGAATGTCACTGGTTCCTGATATAAGATAAGTATATAAATGATATACTGATCATATGATCATTGACAGAGTTTTTCATTTGACCCAATGAGAAGTAGGAGAATGGGCTCTTGCAAAGTTGAGAAATCTCAATTATTTAATGAGATACTTTTTAACAAGTCTAATGTACTTGTTAATGTACTACATAACTCTGAAAAATGGATGACAAAGTCCAAAAATGTATATATGCCACACTTTTGTGAAATAAAATGTAAAATTAAGGTAAACATTAGGATATATATTTGAGGGTTATATTCATAATTTATAAAATGAGTTATATATATTTCTCACATGAGAAAGTTATAGTGAGTTAGAAGATTGCTTCCTAAATTGTAATGAGAACAAACATGGATTGGATATGTTGATGATGCATAGACAGATTCAGTAATCCTGGAATGGGATCAGGATTTTTGAATATGTAGCAAGCTCTTTAGTGATGCCAATGCCACTGTTCCAAGTAAAGCTCTTGTACAGCAATAAAAAAGTGTTCATTGATGAATTTCAATTCAAATATTTAAAGCAGTTTGTGCATTTTGCTATAATAGCAATTAACAACCAAAAATCTTTTGTGTAGAATGAATTTAGAAATTGATTATAAAATAAGAAAAACAAAAATTTTCTCTAACACCCTGCAGATTGAATAATATGCTACTGAATAATGAATGGATAGCAGAGGAAATCAGGGATGAAAATTTTTAAAAATAGAGGTAAATGAGAACATCAAACACTATTAAAATCTCTGGGACAGTATGAAGGCAGTGCTAAAAGGATAATTAAATTGAGTTCACTATTTAAAATAATAGTGTTAACAAATAAATGACAACACATTACATCTCAAAGTTCTAGAAAAAGAAGAACAAATCAACATGAAAAGCAGTAGAAGACAAAATAATTAAAATCAGAGCTGAAGTCAATAAAATTGAAACAATAGAAACAATTCAAAAAGTTGGCAAAACAAAAGGTTATTTTTTTGAATAAATAAATAAATTGATAAACCCCTAGCCACACTAATGAAGAGAATGAGAAAGAAAACTTAAATTAAAAATTGTGCTGAAAATGGAAATATCAGGATGAACACAACTGAAATACAGAAGACAATTAAGAACTATTTTAAAATTTACGCTCCAATAAAATAGATATTCTTGAAGACATTGATAAATTTCTGGAAACATATGACCTCCACAAACTGAATCGGAAGGACATATACAATTCATTTATTTATTTTAAAATTTTATTTATCTTTATTTTTACAGGCTGCATTTTGATTCATTGTACATAAATGTGGTACAACTTTTCATTTCTGTGTGTTCATGATGTAGATTCACACCATTCATGTAACCATGCATGTACACATGGTAATGATGTTTGTCTCATTCCACTATCTTTCCTTCCCCCACCCCCTTGCCTCCCTTCATTTCCCTCTTATACAAACCAAAGTTTCTCCATTCTTTGCATAAACCCCTGGCATCCCCCATTATGTATCATCCATTTATAAGAGAAAACATTTGGTCTTTGTTTTTTTGAAATTGTTTTAGTTCACTTAGCATGATATTCTCCAACTCCATGCATTTAAATGTGAATGCTATAATTTCATTATTCTTCATGGCTGAATAATATTCCATCATGTATATTTACCAAAATTTCTTTACCCATTTATCTATTGAAGGGCATCAAAGGTGGTTCCACAACTGAGCTATTGAGAACTGAACAGCTGTAAACATTGATGTGGCTGTGTTACTGTGGTATGCTTATTTTCATCCATCAAAAACCTATCAGTCAGGTTGGGTAGATAGCTCAGTCAGTAGAGTGCTTGCCTTGTAAGGACAAGGTCTTGGGTTCGATCCCCAGCACCCCCCCCAAAAAAAAAAACAAAAAACTACCAATCAAGTAAAGTTCAGGACCAGATGGATTCTCTCTATCAAGTTCTACAAGACCTTTGAAAAACAATTAACATCAATACTCTTCAAATTATTTCAGAAATAGAAAAAAAAATCAATCTTTTCAAACTCATTCTATGAGACTAGTATCACTGTGATGCCAAAACCAGACAAAGACACATCAAGGAAAGAAAATTTCAGAGCAACATCCCTGATGAACATAGATACAAAAGTTATCTATAAAATTCTGGAAAACTGCACGCAAAATATATTTAAAATAGTGCACCACAATAAAGTGTGGTTCATCCAGGGATGCAAGAATGTTTTAAAATAGGAAATAAATAAACTAATTCATCCATTAATAGACTTAAAGACAAGAAACATATGAATCATCTCAATGGATACAGAAGAAGCATTTGACAAAATATAGCATCCATTCATGTTAAAAAAAATAAGAAAGAAAAACTAGGATAGTAGAAACATACCTCACATTATAAAAGGTACATATGCTAAACCCAAGGCCAACATCAAACCAATTGAAGAAAATTTTAGAAGCATTCCCTGTAAAAATTGGAACAAGACAAGGATGCCTCTTTCACTACTTCTGTTCAACACGATTCTTGGAATTCTACCCAGAGCAATTAGACACAAGAATTAAAATATAATGAGGAAAGGAATTCAAACTATCACAATTTGCCATGACATACTTTATAAGATCCAAAAAATTCCACAAGAAAACTTCTAGAACTAACAAATGTATTCAGAAAAGTAGAAGGATATAAAACCAATACTCATAAATCAAGCAGATTTCTATACATAATTAATGAATCCATGGAAAGAGAAATTAGAAAACCTACCCCATTCACAATAGCTTCAAAAAATATAAAACACATGAAAATTAATTTAACAAAAAAGTTTAAAGACCTCTACATTAAAAACTACACAGCACTAAGAAGAAATTAAAGAAAGTCATAGAAGATGGAAAGATCTTATGTGCTCCCAGGTAGGCAGAATTAATATTGTCAAAATGGTCATACTCCCCAAAAGTATTACACAGATTTAATGCAATTCCCATTAAAATCCCAAGACATCTTCATAGAAACAGAAAAAGTAATCATGAAATTTATTTGAAAAACTATAAGCCAGATGCAGTGGTGCATGCCAATAATTCCAGTGGCTTGGGGTTTTCAGGCAGGAGGATTGCAAGTTCATAGCCAGTCTCAGCAAAAGTGAGGTGCTAATCAACACAGCCCTGTCTCTAAAAAAAAATATAAAATAGGACTGGGGGTGTGGCTCAGTGTTCAAGTACCCCTGAGTTTAATCCCCAGTAGCCCCCAGGCCAGAAAAGAGACCCAAAATGAACAAAACAATTCTTAGCAAAAAAGTGAAGCAGGCAGCATCACAATACCAAACTTAAACTACACTACAGAGTCATAGTAACAGAAACAGCATGGTATTGGCTACAAAAACAGATATGTAGACTAATGGTACAGAATGGAACACACAAAGATGGCCCACATAAATATAGTTATCTCATACTGGACAAAGATGCTAAAAACATATATTGGAGAAAAGATAGCCTCTTCAACAAATGGTACTGGGGAAACTTGAAATCCATATGTAACAAAATAAAATTTAACCCCTATCTCTCACCAGGTACAAAACTCAAAGTGGATCCAAACACTTAGGTACTAGAACAGTGGCATGGTGCTAACAGAAGAAAGAGTAGGATGAAAGCTTCACCATGTCAGCTTAGGAACTGACTTCCTAATCAATACTTCTAAATTGCAAGAAGTAAAATCAAGAATAAATAAGTGGAATGGATTCAAACTTAAAAGCTTCTTCTCAGTAAAGGTAAAAATCAATAAAATGAAGAGAGAGCCAATAGAATGGGAGAAAATCCTTACCACATGTACATCTGATAGAGTATTAATCTCCAGGATATGTAAAGAACTCAAAAAACTTATTGCCAAAAAAGAAAAAAATAATAACCCAATCAAAAATTGAGCTAAGGAACTGAACAGTTTATAGAAGAAATATAATTGATCCAACAAATATATGAAAAATACTCAACAGCTCTAGCAATAAGAGAAATGCAGATCAAAATTATTCTAAGATTTCATGTCACTCCATTCAGAATGGAAATTATCAGGAATACAAGAAAAAGAAATGTTAGAATGTTAGATTAGGATGTGGGGGAAAAGGTACACTCATATATTGCTGCTGGGACTGCAAATTGATGCAAGCATTATGGAAAGTGGTACGAACATTCCTCAGAAAGCTTGGGATGGAACTACCATTTGACCCAGTTATCCCACTTCTCAATTTATACCCAAAAGGCTTAAAATCAGCATTCTATGATGACACAGCCACATCAATGTTAATAGCAGTTCAATTCACAATAGCTAAACTTTGGAATCAACCTAGATGCTCTTCAACAGATGAAGAAACCATAGTACATGTAGAGAATAGAATACTATTCTGCATTAAAGTAGAATGAAATCATGGCATTTACTGACAAATGGATGGAGCTGGAAAATATGCTAAGCCAAATAAGTCAATCTCAAGGCCAAACGTTTTCTCTGACATGTGGAGGCTAATTCACATGGGGTCGAATGGGAAGAATAGTGGTACTTTGGATTAGGCAGAGGGAGTGAATGGAGGGGAGAGATATGGGGGTATAAGAATAGTAGAAGGAATCAGATATTATTACCTATGTGCATACATGACTACATGACTGGTGTGATTCTACATCATGTACAACAGGAAGAGTTATATACCCCATTTATACACGATTTGTCAAATGCATTCTACTGTCATATGAAATAATTAGAGCAAATAAAAATACAAGGCTATGCAAAATAAAACTTGGCAGGGCTGGAGTTGTGGCTCAGTGGTAGAGTGCTTGCCTAGCATGTGTGAGGCACTGAGTTTAATTCTCAGCACCACATATAAATAAATAAAAATAAAGGTCCATTGACAACTAAAAATAAATGTAAATAAATAAATAAATAAATAAAACTTGGCAGCTCAAATACAACCAAACCACATTTTAAGTCATTAATCACATAACTAATCTGACATCATTCCCTTATCAAAACAGAAAGGATGCATTGCATTTGTGTTGCTGGAGTTGAGCAAGCACACATGGGATGATTTATTTTCCCTGTGAAAGTTTTAGTACAGTGTTAAAAAGTGCTTTCTTTGACCTTCAAAGAAAAATAATGCTATGTTACTGTTTTATGGACACTTTCTGGAAAGAGAGTTTTTGGGAAAATGCTCTACTAATTCCATTATTTAAAAAAAAATGATATGGTACACAAATACCACAACTTTATGAATATTGACAATAGAATACTGATATAGTATATTTGTGGGTAAATCTTTAAGCAGGTTTATATTATTTTGAATGGAAGTTTTATTTTCTTTTTTACATTAAAACTTCTCCTCTGACATCAACTCTGTGTACAGAGAATTAATATTGTACAAAAACAGATTAACTACATTTCAACTACCTAGATAGACTTTCTCTTTTATTTTTCAATGTGGAATTTAAATACGAATTTTTTTGAAAGATAATAAAGTACAGGAGATGTGAAACAGGTCCTTATCTCATCTGAAACTAAAGTCTAATGTGCCCAAAACATTAGCAGAAAAAATCAGAGTCCCTGCCTTTATGGAGCTTTCAGTCTAATGAGACAAGTGTATGTGATGTTATTAGATAATGCAAAATTTAAACTATGTGCTGTGAGCTAATATGAGGAAGTCACTGTCTTATAAACCAAAAATGAATCCTAGATTAATCCTAGTTTATCAATTAACTATTAGTAATTATGTATGGAGAGGGAGGAATAAGAGAACATGTGAATTAGAGTAGGGTTAAGGAGTTTGGGATTGGAACATGAGTACAAACTCCTGAAAGCCAAGCTTTGCTCACTGCTGTTTGTAGAATTATCTGGGCATAGAAATTAATGAGTGCTTGCTAAATTGTGATGACACATGTTCATATATTTTTTTGTGATCTCAAAAACTCCTTGTGACAATTGTAGGCTTCTTATGAAGGAGACAGATATCCTCAGAGTTAGTGACCAAGAAAAAATAAATGAGGTGAGAGGTGCCTATCTCTGACATCTCACTATTTGATATTGTGTCTCTCTATATTAGAAAAGACTTTCTTAAAATTTCCATTGAAACATTAATTCACCTCAAAAGGTGAAATGGTCATTGGAATGAGCACTTAACCTGTTTTTCTACTTCAAATTTCATTAGTTAACAAATAATTCCTAAAAACATTATTTTGTATTTTATTATTGGTAGCTCATTAATATTTAAACATATGAATGGCATAATGATAACATGGAATATAATTAACTCCAATTAAATCACCAGTTTTCCCCTTCCCTCCTCTCTTCCCCTCTACTGATCTTTCTTGTATTCATTTATACTTATTTTAAAATTAGTGCATTATGGATATACACAAAGGTTAAATTAACTGTGGTATACACATTTAAAATTTTGGTCAATATTTTATTTTTAAAATAATATCACTATGGTTAACCTTCTTCATATCTAATACTGATTGAAATTATTACATCCATGTAGAGGCACTGCCTTGTGATAAAATAATAAGAAGGTTTTGTGCATAACCAAAAATCCCCATTTCAGAATTATGATTTACACTAGTTTCAATAAAGTTTGACTACATATGGGTCCTTCATGTTTGTGCATTATGTGATAAGAAATTTACTTGTGAATCAGTTATAAAGCATAGGAGCATATGTAGTAGCTTTAAAATTTCTAGGATTATCATAAAATCCAGGTTTTTAAACATCAGAACAGAAATTACCTTATCAATAATCAAAGACAATTCCACTGCTAATAATAGCCCCCACACATTAAAAAGCGTTGAGGCCTAAAAACTCTTTATGTAACAGAAAGTCCTAAGCACATACCAAAGGATATGGTATTTATCTTTAAAATAACTTCAGGTGTTCTGAAAACTTGCCTTTATTGGGATGTTGTTGCAGAACTTTTTCCAGGATAAAACATGGTGATTTTGTTTTCTGATGAAAAAAAAAATAACAAATACAAATGATGACTGGATGAATTGCAAGGAATAAATAATGATTTTCAAATCAATTCAAATATTTTGCATTATCTTTTATGAAGTCTATATTTTCAGTAAGAATATAAAACTATAACATTTACAAAAGGATAGTTGACTGTCAAAAGTTGTATAGGTCATATTTCCATGGTCAGAGAAAAGAGTCAAGGTTCACTGGACTACCTGTGAAAGCACCATTGTTACCAATAACATTGCTTATCATGTGTCATGATCTATGCCAAAGGGCAAACACAGACTGTCTCTTTCACACCCAGAAGGTCAACGCACTGCTTTCTCCATTTCTTAGGCAGGAAGAGGTTCCAAACTGGGTTTCCACAGCAGAAAGGACTTGGAGAGGTGAAGTATCTCCCCCACATGAAAAACTGCAATGCTGGAAGATTGAATTGACTTAACTAAAAGGAGACAGTTTGTTATTGCATCTAAATTTTGATAGATTCTTTTCACCTTCCAGCTTGGGCTTGATTCCAATGCCCTATCCTTTTTTTATGTTCAAGAATAATTTTTTTTTAACTTTAAAATCTGAAACTTCCCATTTGTTAGTTTTCTGAGATTCTTTCATGTCTCCTTTGACATTGAGGCCAGTCTAACTTCCTTATGGTGTCCATTACTGGATTTAGCAGTTTAGCTGTGCTTCCTCTAATTAGCAGACCCATGATCCTAAACTAGATATCCTTAGTACATGATTTCTCATTTTGTCTTCTTGGTATTCAAGTTCATGAAGAATTTGGAAAGTGATCAATAGATAGCTAAAAATGATCTAAAATGTGGAGAAAAGAGCTTAAAAAATCAAAACAATTTGAAATTTTTACTTGTGTAAGTAAGTTAATTTAAGGAAGCACTATATTATGGAGAGGAATAAGCATCTACCAAGAAAGGTCAGAAAAAAGTAATGAAAACACTATAGAATAAAAATCCAGTTTGAGGAGTGGACACTGAAAATTTGCTAGTAAAGTCTGGCACATAACTTCAGAAGGTTCAGAAACCCCATGAAATTGATGGCTTATGATTTAAGAAAATTTTGGAAAGTGATACCCGTAAGACATGAGAGTGGATAATCAAAGAAGGGTGACCAATATTCCTTTGTAAAAGTGCTTTAAAAATATAATTTTTTCATTGAACCCAAATGCAATCATTTGTGTACATAATGACTACATATTTTTATCAGATGAACAAAAACGTCAAATGCTGATTATCTCTACCTCCTACAGCTGTATCCATATGAAAGAGTATGTAATCAAATTACAGGAAGAATGCTCTTTTATTGAGGTTCTATTATTTATTTGTACTTGAACTTACTCTTCCCCTATGCCATATGCAACTCAAATGCTTTGGTTACCTCTTGAATCCCTACTTTTTGCCTACAAAATGAGAAATTTTGACTATTTATTATATCCTTTATATAAGATCCAATGATAACCTTGCAAACAACTAACTGACCTTTACTCAGACAATAAAATTTTAAGTTTAATTCTTGTTTATAACTATATGAAGTAAAAACATCAAAAGAAAATGAGATTAGATCTGTAATAGTACAGACATGTAACACAGGTTGAGTTTATGCTTATAGTAGTACCAACGATTTCAGAGTTCTGTGCCAAAATTATGATTCTTTGCCCATAAGAGTAGAGGACTAACTTCAATCAGTGTATATTCTCTGTTAGCTTAAAAATCACTATTCACCATGCCATTGTATTATTTTATAAAAATTCCTAACTTTTTGATGTTTATGTCTAGGTCAATTCATAAATAATGAATTCTGTATTAGAAGAGAACTTTTTAAAAATAATTTTTGTTTTAAAAAAATGGTAAACTACCAGGTGCACACCTGTCATACAAGAGGATTGGGAGAATGAGGAAAGAGGATCAAAAGTTCAAAGCCAGGCTCAGCAACTTAGCAAGGCCTTAAACAACTTAGCAAGCACCCTGTATCAAAACTGAAAAATAAATAAATAAAAACAGTGGGGGATGTGGCTCAGTAGTTAAATGTCCATGAGTTCAATACCTGCCCCTCCCCCCAAAATGGTAAACTAAATGTCACACAAATAATAACCAATTGATTTATATTTGCAAATGATTTTCTTGATGAGTACATTCCATTTTCAGACACAAGCAACTAGATCAGATATCTAAAAATAGGTTTTACATTAGTTATGCCATTTGTATGTTTCTGCCAAAACTAGATCAAGTCTGCTCAGCATACCATTAATATGCAATGCTAACTGGGGCTTGTACTCTCACTTTGTTGTTTTCTATCTTAATTGTTCCTAGATAAAGAAATCAAAACTGAAAAAAAAAACTAAAATGGGCAAGTCTGTGTTCTCTGCAAGCTCCATAGATATACACAAACATTCACAGTCTTGACATTAAATAGCTTTTTGTGACAGTTCATAAATTGTAACATGTTATTATCAACTTAAGTTGAAGGGAAGAAAGTTTTATAAACATATTCATGGGTAAGCTGTATGTATGTGGTCCTGTAAGGAACAAGATGCCTGTATGTTAAAAAGAAGGGCCACCACTACTTGGGACAGAAGAATCGGAACTGTCAAAGAATTCAGACATTCAAATGATTCACTAGAGATGATTTATTTTTCAATAGGGACCAGGTTTTCTCACTTCTCATCAATCAACTGAACACATCCCACTTTTTTTCTTACATCTTGTGGTTTTTCTCAACCACATGATGTAGGACAATCCTGAAGTTGCAGGGAATGATAAATTACTTCATGACCTCTTCATTTCAGAACTATAGTAATTACTGAACTATTCAGATTTCTGTGACTTGTGAATGTCTACTGTAGGAATAATAATTGTTTTAATATAGAAGATTCAGAATACAAAATTAAT
>NW_027632610.1:0-33987 GCF_902686455.1 Sciurus vulgaris
CACAACTGCCTCTTTAAAGTTTTTTATGGTTTTAAAGTCTAATGGTTGATGGTATCTCTATTTTGATCCTCAAATATGGGCAAGTTCCATGAATTTTGAGGTTCTTTGTATTCAAGGGCATCTAAGCTCTTAGAAAGGTCCTGAATAGCCTTAGTGAGAGGATCCTCCCAGGATGGTGCAGAAGGTTGAATAAGATTTGGCTCTCCCTTATCTTTTTCCTTTGTTTTTCCTAAATTATTTAAGTAATTGCTTTCTAAGTCACTACCACTTAATTCTTCCTCACTTTGTTCTCTTTATTGAACAGTTTCCTTCACTGTTGTGTCATTATATTTTAATACATCTTTTTTAACCTTAATCATTTGGGTCTTTAAAATTTCTGACCCCATTGTTTCTTACTATCCCTCACCATTAAACCGCTGTGGCCAAAGACTTCCATGAGGCTCCTACTTTCCCTCACCCTATTCCTGTGAGATTCCTCAGTTTCCCCACTGTACCAATGTCCCCTTCCCATATGGGCCACCATTTGTTGCCACCCACTGCAACAATCCTGCGGGAATTTATCGGACTAGGAATGAACTACTTATATTATCTTTATCTGGGCTACTTCCTTGCTTGCTTGCTTGTTCGCTAGTTTATAGAGGAAGAGAGGCTTTGCTCAGAGGAAGAGAGGCTTTGATAGGAAGAGAGACTTTTCTTAGAGGAAGAGAGGCTTTGCTTAATTTTAGAGGTGCTATGCTTTCAGAGAGGCTATGTTTATCAAAAGTCTACTGCTTCTTAAAGGTGGGTTGCTTCTTGGAGGTGCAGGGTGCAGTGTACAGTGTATGGTGTACAGCATATGGCCTGTGACCTGCAGCCTGCAACCTGCAGCCTGCATCCTGTGTCCTGCAAGCTGTGACCCCCGCCCAGGTGAAGAAAATGTCTTATATACCTAAGGCAGCCAATCAGCTTAGGATTAGCACAATTGAAGCATGCCCCATGGTACCAATCAAAAAAGAATGAAGAACATCTGTTGACCACTAGCACAAAGGACACATTAACTAATTAGGCAAAAGGTCATAAGGGATCATGCCATATTAACACTAATTATGTACCACCTCTTGACTCAACGCCAGCCTCCATCTTAGATCTGCTTAAACATGTCTCTGGAAAGCCCCAGTACCAAAAAAAAAAAAGAGTAGATACAGGCTAAGAAGGTAGATCAGTGCTAGAACTCAGTGGAATCACAGTCTACAGTAACAAAAAAAAAGGGTACAACAGTGATTCATGATCTTAAAGAAACAGTACAAGTTAATTGATATATATGACTCCATGTTCTAACTATTTTAAAAGTGCCATTTGTGAAATTTTGAAATTTAACAGCAAAGAATAATATCAGGATGATCTGAAAAGGGTATTAGCAAATGTAAAGATAGAAAGAGCCCACACCTGTGTAAATACAAATACGAGGCTCTTCCCAAACTGCCCTCAACCCCTCATAAAAGCCACAAAGAATTTTCATCTCTTATCTTATCTGTAAAGGCCAGGTAGCTGACCCAAAAGCAAACTTTGCTGGCACAAAAGCAAACTTAAAGATAATGATAACCCTCCTCTTGGAGGTCAGGGTGACCCAGAACTTAAAATAACATGCTTTGTATACAATTTTATATGTTAACCAATTAAAAAGAACACCGTAAAACTGCTTGCCTTTCATTATAAAAACCCTGTTAAACAAGGGCTCGGGGCCTCTTAGCATCACCAGTTATCCAGTGTGCGGATGACCAGGCTCGAGCTTGCTAATAAATGACTCTTTCTTGCTTGCATTGATCGTGGTCTCTGGTGGTCTTTGTGGGGTCTTGAGCTGCTGGGCACAGCACATACAATTCACCATTCAGCTATGTATCTGTGCCAAGTTTTGTTTTACTTATACACCCAGGAAGAGGAATGGATGTATAGAATGAGTAAAGAGCTAGATAACATTAGTGACACAGACAAAGAAATTGCTTGTTTCTATGGAGAGAAATATTTCACATTTCCTAAAAAGTAAGAGTGGGGCACAGAAATTCAGAAATATGTTCTACATGTACATCAAACCAAAATGGGAAGTGATTTTGAATAGTGTTAGAAAGATATATTTCACCTGAACATTAGATATGTTTTTTTTTTTTCCTTGAGTAGTTGAGGAATTTTGTCAATGAAGTATTGAGAAAGAAATAGAAAATTTTGGGTTGGACTGTAGCTCAGTGGTAGAATGCTTAGCCTTTACATGTGAGACAGTAGGTTTTATCCTCAGCACCACATAAAAATAATGAATGGATAAAGATATAAAAAATAGAAAAATATTTGAACAGTGCTTGAAATATAAATGAAGCATATTTACATATTTTTAATAAATTTATTGTTATTAATTTTAAATAGTTTAGAATAAATTATAGATTTAAATACAAGAGAGTTTTTATATGAATATGTGAGAGAAGAAATAAAGTTCAGCAAAATGGGAAGAAGGTGTTCAAAAGCATAGGGTGCATTTAATTTATATATTGTAGTAATTGAGAGATACTATCTATCTCTCAGAGAGTTAAATGTTTAGTGCCATGGATCCAGTCAATTTAGTAAGTAGAATGAGAAAATATTGTAATTAGGCAGGGACACTGTCTTCATCTTTCATAATAGGAAGTTACTTACAAGGTTTTAAGTAGATCAAACAAGATATAACTGCATGCACATATTATTTCAATTGAGAAGCTAACCACCAGAATAATCTAACACAGAGTGATGAAGGGTTGCATTTAGGAAGTGTGTTATGAGTTGAAATCAGTCATTTTGTTGAATATTTTCTTGTTTTTATAAAAGATTTTTGTAGTAAACTATGCTCATGTATTAGTTTCAATAAAAAAGGATAATACACATACACACATACACATATATCATGGTAAATTCACTTGAATGATTTCTCCTACATAATATACTATCAATGCTCTAATCATAACTTATTTAGTCCATTATTATAGGCATTTAACTTATTTTCAGTTCTTTTAGTTAACATGAAAAAGAATGTTAAAGGTATTCTTGCCCAAAGGCAAAATCCTAAAAAATAGAATTGTTGCATGTAAGAAAGTGTGTAATTAAAATTTTATCAAGTATTGCCTAATTTTTAATCAGCAGTGTTCCTCATTTATACTTTGATTGTTATACATGAGAGTTGGTTTCCCCCATGCCAAGTCCAGTACCTGACATTGTGACCATTTAATCATTGTTGTGAGTTCTCACTGAAAATTTATATTTTTAAATTTGGTCTGTAAAAATCCTTTTAGTATTTTTTCCCTTTAATTTACTGTTTTATTATGACTGTTTTCTTAGCTTCTGTTGGTCTCATTTTTCCTTTTTCCTTCAGAATATTCACAGGTTTATTATAGAAACTTTTGAGTGTTTTATAATTGAACTCTCTCCTCTTGCCTGATAGAAATTTAAAATTGTACTTAGGTCTATCTTTTTTTTTCTTTCCCTCTTTTTTGTATCAGTTTTTATAAAGCTGCCTTTGTTCCTGCCTTGTGATGTTTCTACATTTTGTTTACTTTTTATAGTATTATTTATCACTATTATTTCTAATTGTTTTCCATGATTTTTTTCTAAACTGTTAAAGTTAACTATGAATTTAAGTATATTGTAGAATATTTTTGTCATTGTAATTTTAGATGTTTGCATAGATCACCCAAACTAGAAGAGTCTGAGAAAAGGCATCAGAAATTTACAAAACATTAATTTAACTTTGGCCAATTTTGCAAGGTTTTGTGGGCCACTGCCACATAATTGGCCCTCAGGGGCTTACTACTTATTTCCTGTCTTCTTTACCTCCTTCAGGTATGCACCCATACACTGTTCCCCATGTAGGATTTCTTCAACCACCATGTTATTTAAAACTCTTCATTCTTTTCTCCCAAGCTTTGCCTTTCTCATCCTCCTTCCTTTAACTTTCTTCCATTATATTCATTATCATTTGGTATGCTACTAAATTTAAGTACTTTTATACATACATGTGTATTAGCTATTTCTCACTCCAGAATGAACTGGAGTCTTCTATGCACTATTTCTGCACCAAGAACAATTTCTGGTTTTTTGAAAGAACTAAAAAAATATTTTTTGAATGAAAGAGTAGTTGAACAAAATACTTAGAATCAAAATCAGAAGATGAGTGATTTTTTTTTTTTAACAAGGGATTGAACTTAGAGGAACTCAACTACTGAGCCACACCACTAGCCTGTTTTGTATTTTATTTAGAAACAGGGTCTCACTGAGTTTATTAGTGACTTGATGTTGCTGAGATTAGTGACTTGATGTTGCTGAGATTGGCTTTGGTCTTCCTGCCTCAGCCTCCCAAACCACTGGGATTACAGGCTGTGCCACTGCACCCAGAGTGTGGCAGTAAATATTTAGGAAAACAGTTCTGAATAAATCATAGTTGAAGGTGCGACCAGGTAGCATTGCATGCAGAGGCTGCTGTGGAGTGGGCCATGGCACTGGGCCACCGGAGAGAATAGCACCCTGCGGGATAGGCAGAAGCTGACTGAAAGGAAGTGAGCTGGAAGAGCCGAGAACAAGATGGTCACAGTGGCCTAGGCTGCTGACTTTGCATTGTGAGCTGAAGCCAGCAGTGGTGGAGCACAGGGCAGTATATATTCTAATCTGAAAATACCTTCCATCAAATCCTCCCTTTTAAAAAATAAGTAATGCTGTCTGTTTTCTTAAAACAATGAAATGGAGACTGTCATTTCCAGGCCCCATGGTCTCAAATGTGCATCACCTTCATAATGCCTCCTGCTGTGGCACACGTCCTTGAGAACTAGGCTATAGGCTCAGAGCATCTGATGGTTCCATACCTGTGAATTTTCATTTGCATACAGAACTAGTCGAAGGTATAGTGGGAAAGTACTATTTCTTTTATTAGCAGATGTTATGGAAGCAAGTTCACAATTACCCAATGTTTACCTGCTTAAGAAAATTGACTCCTATATGTTTGTATGTGTAAATAAAATTGTTGTATAGGAGGAGCATGAGGATAAAACAGGAAGACTCTGTGATGTCAGACCTTTTCTTCCCATTCTCAAATTAGTGACAAGAAGTTGTGATCCCATGAAAAAAATTCAAAATTGGAATTTCTATAGGAAAAAATCCACATGAATTGAGTCCTTGAAGTATCCTGAATTGAATTAATTTAGAAGAAAAAATACAGAAATTCAGTAAGGAAAAAATTCAGTCACTTGTGGATGGATTATCATGGATTGACTGGCTGAAGCAAATGTATTCACAGCATGAGGGCTGGGAATATTGCTCAGTTGGTAGAGTGCTTGCCTAGCATGTACAAGAAGCTCAGGTTCAATCCCCTGCACCAATAAAATAAAATAAAATAAAACAGGAGCATGAACACTTCACCCTTGAAAACTTGGAAGATAAGCTTTATGTAGGAAATTCTTCATAGTTGTTCATTTTGAAAATTGTCAGGTGGTATAATATTTTATTAAGAAATATTTTTAATAAGTAATTTTTATCAGAATGTCATTCCATTCTTAGAAGCATATTTTGCTTGATTAGTAAGTACTATTATAAAGAAAATTTTTAGGGTTAGGTATGTGGCTAAGTTGGGAAGTGCTTGTTTGGCATGTGTGAGGTCCTGGGATCAATCCCCAGCTCTGCAAATTTGAAAAAAGAGAGAATTAAGGAAACCTTTATATTTAAGATGGGAGTGTGTTTAAAATTATGGATAACTCTCTAAGGTTTCATCATTTGCACACATATTATTTCTTGATGTAGTAGGATAGTAGTTTAGAGCAGAGTGGTGAAACTGTACTGTTCAATTGGGTTTTATATTTTTAAAGAGATTGAAATAAAACAAATGATTTTAAGAAAATTTTGAGATTTTTAATTTTTTAAATTTTTTTATACTAAGAATTTAACCCAGGAGCACTAAAACACTGAGCCACATACTCGGGCCTTTTTTATCTTTTTAAATTTTGAGACAGTGTCTCATGAAAATTGCTTAGGGCCTCACTAAGTTGTTGAGTCTGGCTTTGAACTTGTGATTCTCCTGCCTCAACCTCCTGAGCTGCTGGGATTACAGGTTTGCATCAGTATCCCCAGCAAAGAGATATTTTTTAAAACAAGAAAAGTTTCTTTCTTTCATATTCTGTGATTATGTGAATTGAGTGGGGTTATGGAATTTTTAAATGTTTTAATTAGTTATACATGAAAATGCATTTTGACACATACATAAATGACATATTCTCATTCTCATTGTACATGATGTAGAGTTACACTAGTTGTGTAATCATATATGTACATAGGGTAAAAATGTCTGTTATATTATACTATTATTTCTACTCCCATACCTCCTCCTCTTCCTTACCTCCCCTTTGTCTAATCCAAAGTGCCTCTGTTCTTTCCTGTCCCACACCCCCATGGTGAATTAGCATCCATATATTAGAGAAAATATTCAGCCTTTGGCTCTTTGGAATTGGCTTATTTTGCTTAGCATAATATTCTCCAGTTCCATTAATTTATCAGCAAATGCCATAATTGCATTCTTCTTTATGGCTGAGTACTAATCCATTGTGTAGATATACCACATTTTCTTTATCCGCTCATTTGTTAAAGCATATCCAGGTTGGTTGCATAATTTAGCTATTGTGAATTGAGCTAATGTGGCTCTGTCATTGTAGTATGATGAATAATCACATTTTATAACAGGTGCATCCCCTCTTTCATAAAAATTCAACTTGGTATTTTAATTCAGATAGGGCCAATAAAGTGGTTTATAAATAATTTCTTAACTGAGTAGTTATGACATATGGAAACAGTTAATAGATTATGCACTTAAAACAAGTCAAGCTTAGTTTAGTGGACAAAGCTTAGGGGTAGCAAGTGTCAAACCAGTTTATCCCAGTGTGTTAAAGATGTCATTTTGTATTTGAAACTCAATCTATTTCTTTTTTGCAGAAAATTGTTTGAAAAGTCCTAAACCACCTCACCAAGCCTAAAATAAGATGAGCTGTATAATTTATAACTGAGAAATATGGTTTTGGGGAATGCATGGCAATAAAGGAATAATGCCAAAGTGAATGCCATGCACCTTACACCTCCTAAAGTTTTCTGAGAAACATTTGAGGAATAGTAATTTGGAAAGATTGAAGATGAAGAAAATGGAGAACTAAGTATTCTCTAGAAATGTATCACTTGGTTCTTGTCTGCGACTAAAGAACTGAAGATATAAATAAATTATGAGATGCATTTAGAGTACCTTGTTCCACCATTAGAACGTATCCACTGATAAACAAGTGCAGTGTGTTGTTTGTTGCATTACTGATGGAATGAAAATTATTAATTAATCCACATAGAATTAATCCTAAGAGACTAAAACAAGTGAGTTTATTTAGCCTGAAACCCCAGTAGACTTTCAAGTGCCAGAGGCCACAAAACACTTCATTTATATGCTTAGTTGTATAGCATATTTATGACGTATACTAATAAAAATTTTTGAGTTCCCGAATACAGATACATTTCCTGGACACTGACTAGATGCTGGCAAATGGGTAGATTTGGTCATGTGTGTCTTGGACATATGTGTGAATAAACAGATTTTTCTCTTTTTTCCCCCTCCTTTTCCTTCTTTCCTGGCAACAAATAATAATATTATTGGAGTGGATTTGAATGGAGTCACTTGTCTAGAGGTGAATTGAGGAATGTTTCCTCTCTTTCATAAAAATTCAACTTGGTATTTTAATTCAGATAGCAATTTTCAGTGGTGTGACTGTAGCTATCAAGCATGAGCAAATTTTTAAATTGTTGCCTTCCATTGTTACTGAACAACTGTTTCTCAGGATTACTCTTCCACATTTAACTAGGGCATCTCTTGTGGCCTGTGATTGCTTGAAGTACACTTCTCTCTGTCAGGCAGATGTTCTTTGCCTGGTCTGCCTCATCTCATGGTTTACCACTCAGGATTTCCACTTAAGGTTAGTGTGCAGTATTACTCACTTGAAAGAATAAATGTGTCTCATTCTTCTGAATGTACTTCTTCCTCTCACTTTTCCCCCATATTATTTGACTTGGAACAGTTAATGCCTGCTTGAGTTTTCAATGTAAGTTGCTCTTGTACTTGGAGCATGGGGTGAGGGTGGGGCACTCTAGGGCACTCACAAGTAGTTGCAGTGGACATCTACTTGTGTTATACGTCATATTGGAAATTGTGTTAAATAGTATAGCAAATCCTTTTGTAACAGAAAAACCTTTCAGTATAAAATAACAATTTGTATTTTACAAATTTAAGTTTATAAAATACATAAGTTAGGTTCTGAGGTGATTGAATGTCACCTTATTTCAGTAAGTTGGGTGATTTTGTCCCCTCTGGCTCTTAAAAGAATGGCTATCTCAAACTTAGACATAACTTAGTTTTGAGCTCTTAATCTGAATTCTGTGGATAAAATTTAAATCTCTGTGAAATTCAGTACTGAGCTACATCCCCAGTCCTTTTTTTTTTTTTTTTTTTTCGTAAAGGGAAAAGGGAGTGGGTATCACAATTCAAGGTCAAAGATGAGAAAGCAAGACTGGACAGGCAGAATGTTAGATGATGGTAAAATGTGACAAATTCTAGGTCAACCCAATCATGAGGAAACTGTTATCAGAATCTTATGGCCAGTCTTTATTACCTATACCATGCCCAGTCATTAGCAGGGGATTATCCAGTAAGAACTTGGTCTGATCTTAAATGCTAAAGGTAACAGAGATTTTGGAGACTGTCAGCTAAATACACTCCTTGCCATGGAACAGAAAGCCTTTTCCTGAAGGAGATATAATTAGGACATCTTCATGCATTATGTATGTATTATTCTTTTGAAAGCTATTGTTCAGTACTTTTCTTTCTTCCTTTTTAAAAAATTTGTATTTCAATAACTACATTGAAAAGAATATCCCTTAGTACTAAGACATAATGGTAACTGGTTATGTTACCTGTCCCAACTCAAAATTAACACTGATGCATTCACAATATTGAAGTATTTCAGCCTTTTGGAAAAACTGAAAAGTTTTCCATGTAATCCAGGTTGATAGTTTACAAAAGTAAAAAATAAGATACCTGGTGGGTTTTTGGTCAATTTTTTAAGTGCTTCTTTATCACATAATATGATGTCATAATTGGTTAGAGCTATTCTGATTAGGCTCAGGCTACACATGGCACTGAGCAAGTGATTACAACACTTTGACACTGCACATCTCTTTACCTTCACTAACAGATATGCAGAATCCTGAACACTGTTGATAGTTGCATTTGAGTATAATTTACTTTTGTGAAAGTCTTCCATATTTTATTTCATGGGTTTAAAAATCTCTCCTGAAAAGGTTTCTAATTCTCTGACTACAATGGAGTCTTCAGCAAGAAAGGTTATGGATTTTATTTCAGCCTTTCTAATTCGTACACTGGTGGAAGAGAGGTGTTTATTAGGAGTCTGGGCTTCACTGCTGCTTATTGAAATGTATGTGGCTTTTCTTTTGGTGATTCAAGGGACCAATACATTATTTATCATGAGATATTTCATGAATTTTAGAATAATATTTTAAGACAGATTCAGCATTAGATTATTCTTTTTTTCTAATTTTTAAGGCCTTGCTATGTAGCTCAGGCTGGTCTTGAAATGCTAGACTCATCCTCTTGCTTCAGTCTCCTAGTAGCTGGGACTACAAGCCCATGTCACCTCTCCAGCTCCCACCCAACTATTTTTGAATCTTGCTTTAATAATGTAGTATAATACATTTGTTAATGAAAGTATATATGAAATCTGAACAAAACATGGAATTCCCTCATTAAAAAATAATGAGAACAGTCTTGATAGTATATTTTTATAGCAGTTAAATATTTACTTCATTTATATACTTAATTTGTTACCCAAAACAATTTTATGAAAGAATCAGGCAAGCATTAGATGCATTTTGTGTAAGAAAGTTATGTTCATGTAAAGTTCAGTTAAAAGAGCAGTCAATCTGAATGGAATACAGATTTGAGTCAAAAGTCATTGTTCTTTCTCCTGGGGCAACTTCTTCTCTGATTAAAAGAAATCTCATTATGTTTTATGTAAAGTACTTCTCTTTGATTTAAAATAATTTTCCTCTTATCTCCTGCTACCTTACTGTTGCCCCACAGCAGTTCACCTCAACCCACAATTTGTATAAAAACCTTCAAAAGTTTGTAGTTTTGTTTATTAAGACCATCTTTCATCATTTTGTATCTCTATTCAGTTCTGTAAGTATTTGAGCTGTAAATACTAACACTGTACTGTTGACTGTACACAAGAAGTGAGGGACTCTGTGGATTTCATCATGCAAGTGTGCAACCCTGGCTTTAAAACTACAGTTTTTTCCTCTATGAAATGGGGGACATAATACCCATCTCATGGGGTCACTGTGAGAACTATATAATGAATATTCCTGAGGAAATGTTAAATTAAGTTTTGTGAATGCAGATCTTATTTTTGCTTGATATATTTTATCATCTCTGAAGTTTACACAATGTAAAATTAACTTCACAGTTCCTCACCTTTGAGTATTTAGATATTTTTTATTAATTTAGGTTAAGCTTAGAGTGACTCATAAGCCAAAATTGTACATATTTGTAGGGAACAATGTGTGTTTTGATATGTTTCAATTGCATAATGCTTAAATCACAATAAATGTCTATCTGTTCTAATATTTGTGATTTCTTTCTATAGAAAGCACTCACAATCCTTTCTTCCAATGTTTTTGAAATATATCTTCCATTTTTATCTATGGTCACACTATCATGCTGGAGAACTTACTGCTCATAACTATAACTTTGTACACACTGTTTATCCTCTCCTCATTCTGCCCTCTTACCCTCCTCCTCTCCCTTAGCTTCTGGTAATAAATATTCTACTTTAAAAAAAATCTGTGAAGTAAACTATTTTAGGGAAGCTTTTTAAAAGAGTAAGATCATTTATTACCTGTCTTTCTGGGCCTAACTTCTTTCATTTAACATAATTTCGAGTGCCATCCATATTGTAACAAATGGCAGGATTTTCTGCCATTTCATTCTATTTCTGTACCTGAGTTGTGTTTCATTTTGTATACTTATGAATCAATAAAAGAATTTTCAGGATGTTTCCTTTTCTTATTTTCTGTAAATAGTGCTGTAGTTCACATGGGAATGCAAATATCTCTCCCATATACTGATTTTATTTCCTTTGAATATTTACCCAGTGGGGAATGCTGAATCACATGGCAGTTTTATTATAAATTTTTGAAGGATCTCCATACTGTATTCTATAATGGCACTCCAATTTACATTACTACAACACTGCACATGGGTTCACTTTTCTCCACATTCTTGCCAGCATTTATCTTTTTGATAGTAGCCATTTGTACTAAAGTGAATTATACATGCTTAATTGTGCTTTTGACTTGTAATGATTAGTGACATGGAGCATTTTTTTGGCCATTTGTATGTCTTCTTTGGTGAAATGTCTATTTAGGTCTAATGCCCAATATAAATTCAAGTATGTAGTTTTTGTTCTTTTTTGCTATTGAGATTTTGAAGTTTCTTATATTCTAGTTATTAACCTCTTTGCAAATGTATAATTTGTACATATTTTCTCCCATACTTTGGGTTGTTTTCTCACTTTGGTGATTGTTTTCTTAACTGTGTAGAAGATATTTTTCTTTGATTTAATCCCATTTGTACATTTTTGATTCTGTTTCCTGTACTTTTGAATTTTTTTCAAGACTTCTTGTCTATTCCAGTGTCCTGAAGTGTTTCCCCTGTTTTATTCTAGTAATTTTATAGTTTAAACATTTAAAGTTGATTTTCTTAAAACTGATGGGTAATAGAGACCTAATTTAATTTTTTTCTCTGTGTGAAAACCCAATTATTAAATGCCATTTAATGAAGAAACTGTCATTTAGCCTAGACCTTTCTTGTCATCTTAGTAAAAAAAATCAGTTGGCTGCAGATATATGGGTTTATTTGTAGGATCTCTTTTGTTTCACTGGTCTGTATTATTTTATGCCAATACCGAGTGTAACAACATTTAAAAAAATTTTTTTGATTGTTGAAGGACTTTTATTTTTATTTTTTTATATGCTGTTCTGAGAATCAAACATGCTTCTCATGTGCTAGGTGAGTGCTGTATCACTGAGCCACAACCCAAACCCATAACATTTTTGACCTATGCTTAGCTATAACCCTGCTTCCAAGTAAGCTTTCCAAACCACAATACTACTGTGTTAACTAACCTTTTTAAAGAGTCACTTACAAAGCTTAATGTAACACTTGTCCATTTCATTAGCTTTAGAAGGTAATAGTAGATTATCCTGTTACTTTACTTTCATTTTTAGATATTATTGAGTGCTTTATTAAGTTTCTAAAGATAGAGATTTGTTAAATCATGAATAAATATAAAGATGTATTAGGCACCTCTTCTGTTTTCTTATTCCATGATTGTTTTTTTTTCTTTCAGCACATGTAATTTGTGCTTTTATGAGATTTAAATCTGTAATGTTTTGCTTCACTTTTCTTGGTGTGATTTAATTCTAAAATATTGAGCTGATGGCCTCAGAGTGATTTTGAAAAGATTATTAAGTTCTTTATAAAATCTTATTTGTAGTTTTTAATAATTTGTTATTATTATGACAGTTATTTATAGTTTCTAAGATTAGTGAGCATGGTATGGATGGCTTAATGTAATTATGGAACTGGGATGCATTAAGGCATTAGGAACCTTTAGTTAATAGGCAAATAGAAGTGCCAAGTAAAGCTTATAGACTAAATTCTTCCCAGGGTTCACAGGAAGGGAGATGACTTAATTTTTTTTGTTCTTGTTGTTTCATAGAGTGTGGTAGAAACTTCAAAGCATGATAATTTTGGGGGAATAGATTGCTTTTTTTAACCTCTTCTAGCTGTATGGTGCAAGCTGAGAAATCAGTTGGATGAACTATATAAAATTGTTGAAATTTTACCATTTTGACATATCAAAACTTTATATGATTCTACTGAATGTTTATTTACTAAATAAAGGAAACTCATCAAGAAATGTCATTAGTTAGTAGTTGAGAATGAATGTTAGTACTTCTATTTCCCTACTAGCTTGTCAAATAATTAAAAAGAAAGACAAATCTCTTCAATTGAAATCTATTTATCTCAGAATATAACTTACAGCTCCCAAATCTTTCCATAGAAGATGACTTTGGAATTTACATGCTATGCATGTGTATGTTAACTTTGCTGAATTGATGAGGAATTTGCCTGAAGAGAACCATTGAAGCCCAGAAGTCTTGTGGTTCGTGATCCCAAAGTTTGTTAATTTGACATATCACTGACATCAGTACTCTAGGTTCTCTTCTTGTCCATTTTTTTAGTTTTCCATCAGTTTTGGCGTACTGTATCTGGCAGAGAAGCAGGGAATTGTGCTCACAAAAGGGGTTTTGTGTTAGTTTTCTATTGTTTTTATAACAAACTATCATAGATTTAGTAGCTTTAAAAAGTCCATAAATTTATCTTCCCATTTTGTAGATTTAAAGTCCAACATGGTTTTCATGGGATCACAGTCAGGGCATCAAAATAGTTGTGTTCCTGTCTTGAGGCTGTAGGGGAGAGTCTGCTTCCTTGTCTTTTTCATTTTTAGAGGACATCATGTCCCTCAACTCTGGTCCCCATTTTCCATCTTTAAAGAAGCCAGTAATGGTGTTGTGGGGAAATTCATCATGTTAAGTTTCCTTACCCAGTTTCAGTGATGACAACTTTGTCCCTGTGGCCTAGCTCTGGAAACATATTTTTACTACCCAGGGGATTTAATTGACCTACCTGGATAATGTAGGTTGCCCATCCTGTCACAGACTGCTTAACATTAGTTATACTTGCAAAGTTCCTTTTTCCATGTAAGATAAAATATTCCTTAGTTCCTGGAATTTGGATGAGGGTGTGTTTAGCAAAAGAATTAGAGGCTAAGACAAGCTATGGTACAAAACTGTAAGGCTTCACAGGTACTTTGTCCTGTTATTTTCACCTCATTATCATGTGTCATTTTCTTTTCACCATGGATTCCTTTTGCAGAAATGCCATGTTAGAGTCCTGTGGCACTGTAACTCAACTTTTTAAACTATTTTTTCTGTTCACTAAATGTATACAGGTATGAATAATTTTAAATCTCATTAATTTGTTTTTGCTGTCAGATCAAATTTGTTTTTCTGAATTTGTATGGAAAATCCTTGGATAATGTTCTTATAAGTGCCAGGAAGGGTCCCCTCCCATTTTATTAATATATTTATTTAATGTGCAACAGGTATCATAGTTGACTGTACATTTTCCAGTTTATAATATATGCTACTGTTTTTATTGCAGGGGGGATAATTCTGTGTTGTGGTTGTGTATTTTACATTCTTCTTTTTAACAGAAATCCTCTCTTTAAAACCTAGGGTAAAGTGACATTGGCATTTATAACTTTTTTTTGTCTCTATAATATGATACTTTTTATTTCAAGGATGAATGAGAAACCAGTGCTAGTTTGAAAAAAGTAACATTTTATATGTTATTGATTTGGGGGTAATAAGAGTTTCTACATTGCCTGTTATTGATTTGGGGGTAATAAGAGTTTCTACATTGCCTGTTAATGAGATAAATTTTAGTAGTTTAAAGTTTAATAATACTTAAAAATATGTAGTTACTCCTATAATATTTCACAACATACTTTTATCTGAATAATGTTTATTTTATGATGGGGACATTGGGAAGAGCGGGACTCTTTTCCTGGTCTAAATGTTACCCAGACTTAATAAGCATCTACAAATGGATAAGAATATGTAATTTCATTAACACCTTAAAAAAAAGTTATTTATTTGCATATCTCAATCAGTTATGAAAAGATCTTATACAACCACATTTCACACAAAATAATCAATTTATTTTACTTGTTGGTTCTTAGTCATTTGCCAGTCTATTCTTCTATCATATTGCATTAGACTCATTCTTCCTTAAACAGGCCTCTTTTTACTTTAATATTCTTTTCTTTTTCAATTAGATATCTAATTATTTTTTATAATTTCACTGGTCCCAGTGGACAGTTTGGCTCTCTGCTCCTGTAACATGAGATTCAACACAGGAGAAATGAAATAGTCAATGATATATATATATATATATATATATATATATATATATATATATATATATGGTGCTGAGTATTGAACTCAGGGGCAGTTGGTCACTGAACCACATCCCCAGCCCTATTTTGTATTTTATTTAGAGACAGGGTCTCACTGAGTTTCTTACCACCTCACTTTTGCTCAGGCTAGATTTGAACTCTCAATTCTCCTGGTTTGTGCTTTCTTTTAAATGAGAGGCATTAGTCTTTAGAGCTTTCTATTTCAAAAACATTCTATTTTAAATTTCTGCTCTTTCTGAGTATTTTTTTTACTTCCCTGAGTTTTTAAAATTCATAATGAATCTAATGTATCTGTAGAAAATAATGTTTTAAACTGAACAATTATTCATATTTTGACTTCATACTTTGATATTTTCTGTACCAAAACCATTAAAACTGCAATTTGTTGTTACTTCATCTTTGAAACAATATTTGTATAATTGAATTTACCATATGTTTATGTATATGTATGTATACATACATACATACAGGTTTATGAATATATAAAGCATGTTTGTATGTATGAAAGAGAATGGTATATATGCCAGGTTGTCCTAAGTTGAGTAGACACTGATTATTTTTTTTCATGTTTTTTACATCTATTTTACTCAGTAATATAATTGAGTGCAGAAAAGGAAGATAACCAATTGATTTGATCATCCTCTGCCACTTATGAATCTCTCAATTATAATTTTAAAGAAACTTGTTTATATATACATGTATATATATATATATATGTTTTTTTTTTTTTTTTGGTACTAGGTGTTAAACCAGGGGCACTTAACCACAAGCCACATCTCCAGCCCTTTTTTACTTTTTATTTTTTTGGGACATAATTTTGCTAAGTTACTTAGGGCCAAGCTAAATTTCTGAGGCTGGCCTCAAACTTGTTATCCTCCTGCCTTAGCCTCCTGAGCTGCTGGACTTATAGGTGTGTACCACTCTGCCTGGCTTGTGAATGTGTTCTTGATGCAGACATTTACCCTGCAATCACAATACACTATAATATCTCATTATTCTTGGTTGTAATCAGGATTTATTTATTTATTTATTTATTTTGGTGGGGGGTACTGAGGATTGTACTCAGAGGATTTTTACCACTGAGCCACATCTCCAGGGTCTCACTGAGTTGCTTAGCACCTTGCTTTTGCTGAGGCTGGCTTTGAACTAAAGATCCTCCTGTCTCAGTCTCCCAAGCTGCTGAGATTACAAATGTGTGCCACCTCATCTGACTGTAATAGGGTTTTAAGAAGGCCAGAACATCTGTTGGAAGCAGATGATTGGAGAGAAAAGATCTGACTCAATGATAAAGGAGAAGTATGTGTCTGCCAAGCCTTAAGACTTGCCTAGTCTTTGCAATGTATCATTTATGCTTTTGCCCATTTCAGTGCAAACAGGCTGAGACTCAAAGAAGTTAAAAATCTGACTTTCAAGTTCACATCATTAGAAAGGAGTTGAAAGTCAAGAATTTACATGTATTTGATTTTACAAGTTATGTTAATTTCCCTTCTGCTCTGTTGGGCCCTGGAGCAAAAGAGAAAGGGAAAGGCATGAGAGTAAATTGGAGGGAGTACCCTGGTGGTCATTATGTATTATTAGGAAAATGACCCTGGAATCAGGTGTCCTGATTACCTGTGCAGAGAAGTTACATCTCCTATTTTGTATTATTTTGGACCTTTACACATTTGAAAGCTGTGGTAGCTGTTTCATTTACTACTTACTTTCTTCAAACATGTCTAAAAAAGTCATTTCCAAATTCTTTGCCATTCTTATAATATTCCTTCTCATTTGAAGACTGTAAGAACCTGAGGACCCTGCCAGACACGGGAATTGACATAAAAGGGTTTATTAAGCAAGCAGAATGTCTCCCTGCAGGGTTAGAGAGAAAATGAGAGGAAGAGAAAGGGGGCATGCAAGAGAGAGTGTGAAAAGCGAAGAGGAGAGAGAATGAAAGTGAGTAGGGGAGAGAAAGCATGAGAAAAGATGGTGGGGAAGCTATCCTTAAGCAGTTGAATTCTGCCGGGCTAACAGGGGAACAATAACGGAGAAGGATACTTGCAAGCTGACTGAGGAACCAATAGCTAGCTAGGATGTTCACAGACTGACAGTAGTTGGGAGGTGGGGAAATGGCTTCAGCTGAAAGGGCAGGGGGAGTGAAAAGAAGTTGGGAGGTGGGGAAATGAATGCAGCATATGTAGTGTTGAGAACAGGGTGATATCTGTGCAACTGTCTTAATCACCTGGTTGCAGGCAGTTGCGACTGCACCCTCAAGAGTCAATACAGAAAAAAAAAGGACTGCTGGGCCCTTGTGCTTATCAAGGTTGTTAAGAGATATTTGTCTGAGGAATGTGCAGCTGCCTGGAAACCTTATTTAACAAAGACAGGGGGGCATAGCCTCAACTCATCTCCTGCTTAGTAAACCCCATCCCTCCTCCCTTCTTTTTCTAGGACGTTCAGTTCTGGCAGAACCCAATGAGAATCAAATAGATTGATGGGACCCAACCAGAGGAGGACTAATGTTTAGTTGTTCAAATGTTAACCAATAACATACAGGTCTTTGTGTATGAAAGCTTGAAAATCTCTTAAATAGAGGGCTTTCTCACCCCTTGGGGCCACTCTCCACTTAGCCATTGCAATAGTCTGAGAGGCTGGTTGCAGTCCAAGATCAAGCTTGCAATAAAACCTCGTTGTGTGTCTTGGATTACGGTGTGTGCACTTTGATTCTCTAGGGATGAGTCGATATCGGACCCTAACCGTAGCAGGGGAGCAGCTTTATATTACAAAGACAGTAATCAAAGTGATCCTCACATGTATTAGGACTATAAGTTTCATGTTTATAATATTCCATGCATGCACACATACTAAATGCTTAAAAAGAATTTCAGCCCAGCATTTGTATCCATCTCCAATCAAGTCCAACTTTCATTTCTAGTTGTGTTTTTCTTGCTCTACACCACCAGTTACATTGATCTATGTAGATAATGCTTTTCAGGATCCTACTTTGTTTTCATCATGTAGTCTTGATTGTTTTAACTTTCAGTTCCTACCCATTGTTTATCTTCTAGGAAAATTCTCACTGGAAGTAACTTACTTGACAACATAACCTTCATTGGGTAGGCATTGAAGAGACTACTTTGCATACAGCCCTGGCCTGCTCTTTCTATGTTAATTACCTTTTCTCCCTTTACAAGGTTCAGGTTGTAATACAAAGCTGCTCCACTGCCCTTTACCCCTTTACATTGCATCACAACCAAGCTTGTCAGTCTGAAAACTGCTGTCCCCACCCCTTTCCACTGCAGCTATTTCCCTGCCTCCCAACTAATTGTCAGTCTGTGAACATCCTATTGGTTCATCAGCTTGCAAGTATCATTCTCTGATATTGCTCCCCTGTTAGCCCAGCAGAATTCAACTGCTTAAGGATAGCTTCCCCACCATATTTTCTCATGCTTTCTCTCTCCTACTCACTTTCTTTCTCTCTCCTCCTCGCTTTTCACACTCTCTCTTGCACACACCCTTTCTCTTTTTCTCTATTTCTCTCTTACCCTGCAGGGAGACACTTTGTTTGCTTAATAAACCATCTTATGTCAATGTCCGTGTCCAGCATGTTTTTTGTGTGTTTCTTACACAGGTGAGTGCCTAGAAAATGCTAAAATTTTTCTTTCTCCTGTTCCTTTGCTCTCTAACTTTATTTCATACCACATTTACTCCAGGTCCTGTACCTAGCCTCTGTAACATATCTCATGTATGCCAAATAAACTCCTGTATTGACCTTCTTCCTAACTGTAATATTCATGTTCCAAATACGTACTCCATAAGTGGCTTATCTCCAACTCTTGACTCAGATGTTGGCTTCTTGGTGAGACTCCTTTCAATAACTTCCAATTTAGTACTGGCACATTGTTTCATGCATTTTTCCCTTGTTCTAATTCCTAATTCCCTCTCTCCCCACTCATATCACTTAACACTTTCTAACATATTTTTCCCTACTCATTCCTTAATGCATGCTTGTCTTTTTCTCTCTCTATCCCTCTTGAAATTTAAATTGTTTTAGAAAAAAGATTTTCACTTATCAATATATCCCAAGTATCAAGAATGTTTGAGATGCGGAGATAGCTCAGTAAGTAGAGTGCCTGCCTTGCTAGCGCAAGGCCCTGGGTTCAATCCCCAGCACCAAAAAAAAAAAAAAAAAGTTTGACACACACAGTGGCACCAAACTAATATTTGTTGAATAAATGAATTTTTTTCTTTTGCTTAGAATAGAAAAGTAATAATTTCAGCTTCCTCCAGTAAATTGTCTTTTTTAAAAAAAATTTAATCCAAAGGGAATTTTGGAAGGAGAGCCAAAATATTTAAAATATTTGAATGATCTAGTTTCCAATTAACTCTACGATTGATGAGTTTTGGTCTAGGTGAATAACAGGCTGTTTTTTAAAATTAGGTTACAAGTTTCAGGATATAATAAAGGCAATTGAGTTTCAGATAGGATGGGGACGTAGTTGCTGAAGTGATTCATCTGTTTTTCCTGTTTTAGTAGCAGGCATCTGTGTAAGAAGGAGGAAGAGTTTTCAATAATTTTTTTTTGGAGAATGTGTTTCTGGGTTTAGAGTCCAGGGGTACTTCACCACTGAACTGAATCTCCAGTCCTTTTTATTTTTTATTTTGATACAGCCTCTCACTAAGCTTCTGAGGCTAGTATCTAACTTGTGATTCCTACGCTTCAGTCTCCTGAGGCTTGTTTGTTTCCTGAAAGTTGCTCCTTCTTTCGGTATTGAGTTTTTAAAATTGAGGTGAAATGTGTATCAAGCATTAACCATTTTAATGTGAAGAATTCTGTACATTCACAGTGTTGTGCAATCATGATCTCTAACTGCAAAACATTTTCCTCAGTCCAAAGTTAAACCCTGTATACTCTGAGCAGTTTCCTTCTGTACCTATTCCCAGCCCCTGGCAATCACCAATCTGTTTTGGTTCTGTGAATTTGCCTCTTCTGAATATTTTTTATAAATGAAAACACATGTGCATTTTTATGTCTGGTTTCTTTTATTTAGTATAATATTTTTTGGAACATATTGTAGTATGGTCAGGACTGTTCCTTTTAATGTCCCAATAATATTACATTCGGCTGGGAATATAGCTCTGTTGGTAGAGAGCTTGCTTCCTAAGCACAAGGCCCTAGGTTCAATGCCAAGCACCACAAAAAAAAAAAAAAAAAAAAAGAAAAAAAATTGCATTCTTTGTTTATACTGTGATCTGTTTATCCAGTCATGCATTCATAGATACTTGGCCTGTCTCTATCCTTTGGCTAATGTGTATGCTACTTCTGAAAGCATGTGTTCACATGCATTTGAGTTCCTGGTTTCATTTCCTTTGGGTATGCACTTAGGAGTAGAATTGCATCATATGATAATTTTATGTTTCCTGTTTGGAACATTGCCAAACTCTTTTCCACAATGGTGGAGTCTTTTACATTCCCATCTGTAATGTGTAATGATTTTAATTTCTCTGCATCCTTACCAACACTTGTTATTTTCTATTGTTTTTGATAGGTGTTGATTTAAAACTTAGTTTAAAAATAACTTCAAGGTTGGGGCTGGGGAGATAGCTCACTTGGCAAAGTGGTTGCCTTGCAAGCACAAGGCCATGGGTTCAATTCCCAACACCACCCAAAAAAAAAAAAAAACTTCAAAGTTTTATTGATAAGTCTCATTTTATAAAGGTTTGACTGTATATAACAAAGAAAATAAAGTATACACAGACCTTATAGAAGCAAATAAAATATTGAATTGAGTAGGGAAATCTCAAGATACAAATGATATTTAATTTTAAAAATTATAGTAAATGGTAGTATAGGATTTCCAAGTTTGATTGAAAGGCTTGCAGTTTTACATGAAACATAGGTGTGTAATGAATTACTCTGTATTGTAGAGTATTATGTGTGTTAATAGTGAAATACCTATAAAGTATGTGTTTAATTAAAATTGAGTTAACTACTTAAACTGCCATGATTTGTTCATTCTAAAATAATTGTCACCAAAAATTTAGAAAATAATCAAAAGAAAAATTATCCCCCTAAGCACTACCCTACTAAGTTCATGGTAGAATTTGGATATATTTTCTTTTATCCTTTCAAAATTTATGTTTTATTAACAATGTTCATGATAATACATATACAGACTACAGTCCATACAACATATTTCATGGTGTTAAATTTGTTTCATGATGCTCATCTTCACTAACTGTATAGTACTACATTTAATGAATATATTCCAACTCTTAGGCATGATAAAACCTGTTGGTTTAGATTGGAGCAATCAGAACAGACTTCCGGAAGGAATCCTATTCACTTACCATTCCCATACACAGTTCATTTATTAAGTGTTGTTACTGCTTTTTTGAAGTGACTTCTGTGACTTCAGATCAAGATTGATATTGTAGTTCCATCCCACAGTGCCCTTTATCATTCACAGCACTGGTTTGTGATTCTAATGAAGTTCTTATTTGTATGAATGTTTACTATTGCCTTCCTGTCCTGTCAGACTGTAAGCTCACCATGGACTGAAGTTATGGTTGTCTTTGTGCTCAATTAACTTCTATCAGGATTGTGTGTGCTGCTCCTTGATTCTTAATGAGTATGTTAGATTACTAGTGAGGTGACAAACAGGCAAAGGAAAACCAGTTTGAACATCTTTGGGAAAATTTGTGGGTTTGGAAGCTAAAAAATGAGAGTTTACTTCATCTTGCAGGGGAATGGAGAGAAAAATGGGGCAGTGTCTCTGGAAGACGATCCTAAGAGCTCTGTTCACATAAAGAAGTTCTTTATTTGGAAAATTTAAATATTTACATTTTCTTCTGTCACTTTTGTATAAATTAAATGCATTTAGTGTTTCAAGTTACATTCTGTCACAAATTTTGGAACATTTTTAATTAGTATACAAAATATGACCTATGTTTTAGTATGATACTCTATTATTGGGTACCTCCTTATTGAAGAAAGTGAATACTAATAAAAAGACTGATTAAATCACCTACAGGATTGATTATGAAGACCTGAGTCTAGATTAGTTCCATGGGAGTACAGTAAATACAGGAGATATTTGTATAATCATGTAGGTGTAGGTAAGCATTAGCTGATAGATTTTGGAAAGAAAATAGTTTAGAATAACAGGTTTCTAGAGGGAATTAGGTTGATGTCTACAGATTTGCGATGAAAATAAATGGATTTTATTTTTCTCCTATTGACTTGAGATACTTTTATGGAGGTGCACTATAGGTTATATCATTGGTTGTCAGAGTTTTTTTAATATATGCAAAGCCAAATAGTAAATATTTTATCTTTGTGAGCCATATGGTCTGTTTCATCTATTCACCCATGCTGTTGTGTGAAAGCAACCACAGATTCTATGTAAACCAATGGCTGTGACTATGTTCCTGCAATAGCCTATATACAAAATTGGGTGGCACATGCCACTTGACTCACTGTGCTTTTGTTTTCCAATCCCTTGGTTATGTTGCTGAGCTTTTATTTCAGAGTATATTAAGTCATATTGGATTCTGTTGTGTATTATGCAGTTTCCTTCAATGACGATCACTGATGAAAAGTAGAACTACAAGCCAGGCATGGTGGCACATGCCTGTAATCCCTGTGGCTTGTGAGGCTGAGACAGAAGGATTTAGAGTTCAAAGCCAGCCTCAGCAAAAGTGAGGTGCTAATAAGTAACTCAGTGAGACCCTATGTCTAAATAAAATACAAAATAGGGCTGTGGATGTGGCACAGTGGTCGAGTACCCACAATTTCTTTCCCCAATACCAAAAAAAGGTAGAACTATAGAAAAGGATTGTTGTATTTAGTTTTTATTATCCAGCTTTTATAATTTTTGACTAAGCAGTGTTAAAAAAAAATTATAGGAGACCATTATTTTCAAACGAGCTTCTGCTCTGGGCCCCAACAAACAAGAGGAGAATGGAGCAACTTATTTTGGGTACCTCATAATGAAACTGGGCTTTGAAACGGTCCACTTTAAATAACAGAAAAACAAAAACCAGGAGATTGAAGAAGCCAATCAGAAGGGACTTCAGTTAACCTAACCTGGCATAATAAGAAATTAATTTACTTATAAAAATACATAACTAAAATAGTCCACTTTTTGATCCTTATTTTTGCTTTCTTCACCTCTTTTCTACTTATAAAGTTAACTTCCTCTGCTTAGGTCATTGGATCACCTTTTCTGAATTCTTTGGAAAACATGCTACCTGATTCATTAATTATTTTAAAAGACAAACACATCTTTAAATTTGTTAAAATTCTGCTTCTTTTCAAAAATCAGTGTCAAATAAACAGGACAGAGAAAATGTATAGTAAAACCTATAATAAGAATTTAGATTAAAAAATCTAAGTTGAGCAGTGGGAAGAGTAAAGGTAGGAGTCTTTCAAAGGGCAATTTTGTAGAAGTCCAGTGACTAGATATTTTATGAGCATTAAGAGTAGGTTTGTTGGGCTGGGGAGATAGCTCAGCTGGTAGCTTGCTTGCCTTGCAAGCACAAGGCCCTGAGTTCAATCCCCAGTACTGAAAAGAGAGAAAAAAAAAAAAAAGAGTAGGTTTTTGAACATTAGTGGGAAAACGTGGAATTGTAAGTTTCATATCTTGTTTTGAAGACCTTTAAGGATTAGATCTTAATTCTGCAAAGCACTCTACTGCACAAATTTTGGAAAGAAATAATGAAAATGTAAATAATGAGAAATTATCAATGAGGCCAGGGGAAAAACATCAATTCTAGAATCAGACTACTTGGTTTGAATCTTGTCTCTGACTTTTTTGACTTGCAGTCTATCTTCTGTCTCTTTCAGATTAGCTTTAATTTTCTCATCTGAGAAAGATAATTAATAGCTGTTTATAGGATTTATAGGATTACTGAAAGACATTGTAGTGTATCTGATCCATAGTACTCCATGAATGACAACCATTACGTTAATATTCTTTTATTTATATTGAAATATGGCAGATGAGTAAAGCAGCATTCATAGTTGCTTTGAAAGGATTTAAACTGGATATTCTAATTATCCTTTTATATCTAGGATTTCTATTGCTGTCATTTTAATTTTTTCTATGTATTAATTTTTATGAATTGGCATTTTAACATAGTATTCTGTGTTTAAAATAATTTATGAGATTTAATACTAAAGTTTTTATTAGAAAGTTATGAAATTCTCCAGCTTTTGTTGATGATCTTTAATTTTTTAAAGTGATTTTTATTAAAAATGATTGGGATACATCTTGTTTCTCTGTTTTGTACATGGAGTAAAAGCATACCATTTGTATAATCATACATTTACATAGGGTAATGGTGTTTGATTCATTCTGTTATTCTCTTCCCCCCACCCCTCCCACCCCTCTTTGCCCACTATACAGACCCTCCTTCCTCCATTATTGCCCCCCTCCCACTCCCCATTATATGTCCTCATCCACTTATCAGAAAGATCATTTGTCCTTTAGTTTTTGGAGATTGGCTTATCTCACTGAGCATGATATACTCCAATTTCATCCATTTGCCAGCTAATGCTATAGTTTTATTATTCTTTATTGCTGAGTAATATTCCATTATATATATCACAGTTTCTTTAACAATTCATCAATTGAAGGACATCTAGGTGGGTTCCACAGTCTGGCTATTGTGAATTGAGCAGCTATGAACATTGATGTGGCTGTATCTCTGTAGTATGCTGATTTTAAGTCCTTTGGGTATAGGCTGAGGAGTGGGATAGTTGGGTCAAATGGTGGGTCCATTTCATGTTTTCTAAGGAATCTCCACACTGCTTTCCATAGTGGCTGCACTAATTTGCAGCCCCACCAGCAATGTATGAGTGTACATTTTACCCCACATCCTCTCCAAAAACTATGTTGCTTGTATTCTTTTTTTTTTTTTTTCAGTGCTGGGGATTGAACCCAGGGCCTTATGCTTGCACTCTACCAGCTGAGCTATCTTCCCAGCCCTTGTTGTTTATATTCTTGATAATCACCATTCTAATTGGGGTGAGATGGAATCTTAGTGCAGTTTTGATTTGCTTTTCTCTTATTACTTAAGATGGTACACATTTTTTTCATATGTTCATTGATAGCTTGTAGATCTTCTGTGAAGCGTCTGTTTATATCCTTAACCCATTTGTTGATTGGGTTATTTGTATTCTTGGTGTAGAGTTTTTTGAGTCCCTTATAGATTCTGGAAATTAGTGCTCTATATGAAGAATGAATGGCAAAGATTTTCTCCCACTCTGTAGGCTCTCCTTTCACATTCCTTTGCTGAGAGAAAGCTACTTAGTTTGAATCTATCCCACTTATTGATACTTGCTTTTATTTCATGTGCTATGAGAGTCCTGTAAATGAAGTCTGATCCTAAGTGGACATGTTGAAGATTTGGACCTACTTTTTCTTCAATAAGATGAAGGGTCTCTGATCTGATTCCAAGGTTCTTGATCCATTTTGAGTTGAGTTTTGTGCAGGGTGAAAGATAGGGGTTTAGTTTCATTCTGCTGCATATGGATTTCCAGTTTTCCCAGCACCATTGAAGAGGCTATCTTTTCTCCATGTTTTTGGCCCCTTTGTCTAGTATGAGAAAATTGTATTTATTTGGGTTTGTGTCCATGTCACCTATTCTGTACCATTGATCTACCTGTCTATTTTGGTACCAATACTATGCCATTTTTGTTACTATTGCTGTGTAGTATAGTTGAAGTTCTGGTATTGTGATACCCCCTGCTTCACTTTTCCTGCTAAGAATTGCTTTCGATATTCTGGGTTTCTTATTCTTCCAGATGAATTTCATGATTGCTTGTTCCATTTCTATAAGGTATGTCATTGGGATTTTAATTTTAATTGCATTGAATCTTTATAGCACTTTGGGTAGTATGGCCTTTTTGACAATATTAATTCTGCCTATCCAAGAACATGGGAGATCTTTTCATCTTCTAAGGTTTTCTTTAATTTCTTTCTTTAGTGTTCTGTGGTTCTCATTGTAGAGGTGTTTCACCTCCTTTGTTAGACTGATTCCCAAATATTTTTTTTTTGAGGCTGTTTTGAATGGGGTAATTTTCCTAACTTCTTTCTGAAGATTCATCACTTATGTATAAAAATGCATTAGATTTATGAGCATTGATCTTATAACCTGCTACTTTACTGAATTTACTTATGAGTTCTAAAAGTTTTTTGGTGGAATTTCCTGATTCCTCTAAGTATAAAATTGTGTCACCAGCGAATAGGGATAGTTTGAGTTCTTCTTTTCCTATTCATGATAATCTTTCAATTACATCAGAAGATTAATTTGTTTCTGACTATATTACATCAAATGTATCACTACTGTTTGTGAAATAGTTCATTTGCCAGGGTCTATGGTTATCACTGATTAATTTCAGAATAGTAAAGTGTTAAGAGAATTAGATGACAGGATGTGCAGAGTTAAAATTGAGGGGATTACTCTTTGTGCGGATGACATTACTCTCACTTCTTTTGAAAACTATTGAACATGAGCATAGAATTTTTATAATAATTGTAATGCACATAATCTATGAGAGAGTTTACTTCTGCACTCTGCCTGTACAGCAGTTTGCTTGAACAATTATCAGCAAGTAATTATTCTGGTATGAACTATATCATGTTTAAAGTGGAAGGGAAAATATTAATAAGCATGCATGCATGTTGTCGATGAAAGTTATGTGATTGCAGGTATACTGTCTGCATTCTTGCCTGTACATATTCATATTGAGGCAATGTGCTTTGATGAGGGTTTACAAACAAGTAGTGCTGGTTGACAGTTCTTGACTTAACATTAAAATGCTATCTAAAGACAAATACTGTGCTTTGCCTGAATAATAGACACAGTGCTTTTGACCCCTGGGTGCAGCCCAGCACTTCAGCATTGGTTTTATTTTACAATTTTAATTTTGTTCCTCTAGTACCAGATTCTCAAATTCTCTCATATTTGTAGTACACATTATTTTAAAGTTTTGTCTGGCAGTGTGGTATTTTTGAAAACATAGAGAAAGGAACCATTAACAGGTATGTATGTACTTATGTTGTTGGAATAATTTTGTAATTTGAAGTATGATCAAAGAAAAAGTAGGAATTAGTCAATCAAGAAAATGAAGAGCTCCACCTGAGTAGAGGAAATAACTTGTACACGGATGCTCAAGTTTGAAGAAATCTAAGCTCCATCAGCATTTCAGAAGAGGTAGAATATATTTAATGAGGAAGACAATTATAAGAGATGAGTTTGGAGGTCTGGCTTGTTTGCAAGAGTTTAAAGGAACATTCAAGTTGGTTTAAATGATGGTTGTGTGGTTTTGAAAACAGAGAGAGAGAGAGGTCCCATCCAGTGATAGAAATTGCATGGATGAAGAGAGATTTGTCACACAGTTGAAATTTCTACTGGCTTATGGCACAGGAACCTAGGTGATGATGGTAAGTATGACTGACCTGCACAATGGAGTATGGTATTAAAGTCTAGTTAGTGACCAGTTAGGAGTGGAAATATTGATTACAAAAGTGCAAGCTCTTTCCAGAGACTTTTCCTCTTTTCTCTTCAGAGACAGATATGAAGAACTATAGCTGTTTTCTCTCTAACATAGAGCAAACCTTATTTGAAACCAGTTTTAAATACACGAGTTTTATTTTTAGTTCTAGCTGTGTTAACAAATACATACATTTAAATAAATCTTTCAAAATCCCACTGCACATAAGGTATTGGTGGCAGTAGGACTCAAGTCCAACATTCAGTTTCTCTGTATAAATTGGATCATTACATTCTGCTTCCCTATTTGTCTTTCATCATAGAGATGCTAAAGGAGTTCATGTGCAGTGATAATTTTTTTTCTTTAACCAAACTTTCTCTTCTTTAGTTGCCTTGTTCTGAATTGGACTGGACATCCCTTTAGCTCTTGCCTCTTTAATTTATGTATTTTTTGGAGGGCACCAGGGATTGAACCTATGGGCACTTATCCACTGAGCCACATTCCCCAGGATCTCGCTGAGTAGCTTAAGGCCTTGATAAATTGCTGAGTCTGACTTTGAACTTGAGATCCTCCTGCTTCAGCCTCATGAGCCACTGGGATTACAGGTGTGTGTGCCCAATAATTTATGTATTTTTTACTCAATGTTTTTATCTACATCTATAAGACTCTTTAGATTTGTATATTTCTTCTTTGTATGTGTGTATACATACAAATGCAAATGTTTCTTTTTAATTAGAAAGTTACTTCATAAGGGAGAGAGAAAAGGTTCTAGGTGGTTGATAAATCAGTGCTTTGAACTAAGTGAGACCCTGGACAGTGCAATGTCTATTTTGGGAATGCTGTGTTTAGGGGTGCCCAGGGAAGCCCATTTGCAAGATGATTTCTTTTGGTAGGGGAAGTTCTATGTTTGTCATTGAACTCACTTGTTCAAGAAGCCTTGATTTCTAAATGTCATCCTGCCAAGAAGTAGTAGACACCGATGTACCTGCTAAGCCCCAAGCAACTTGTTTTTCCCATCTTCATTCTTTTTTCCTAAAGAAGTTTTTTCACTGAATCTCTTTGATGAACTACCCATATAAATGACTGTTCTGGCTCCATTTTTTGGTCATATTCAGTTTCTTCCAGAATGGGTTATCCAGTACGCCTCTGCTTTTCACTAAAAAATGAGTCTCTAATTTCTTTAAATTCTAATTAATTTTTTCAATCCACCTCACTGCCTGTGTCAGTTAACCATCCTGCCATTGTGCTGATAACAGTAGACTACAGGAATACATTCTATCTTGAACCCTATTTATCTTTCAAAGGCCACATATTATACCACTTAACTCCTTGAAGACTTTTCTGATTCATCTAGTGAGATGTTATTTTTTATTGCTTTGAACCTCCAAAGGACTGCAATGCTCTTTTTCCTTGGTTGGTCCCAATGATTTGAGGCAAAATAGTTTCAAAAATTTATTAACTTTTTTATAAACATTTTAAACTGGGCTTTGGAAAGCATGAACACCAAAAGATGCTTGGCCTCTATAATAATTTTTCTTCTATTTAAATTATGGTATTATATAATTTTCTATCTCATTGTTCCAATTACAATTGAAGTGTTTTAAGAATGAGCTACATGATTTACTTTTCTATAGCCATCTTTGGAGACCCTAACTGTCTTGTGACTAAGTGAGTAAGTAAATAAATAAAACAGTCTAAGGTTTTCCTCATGACAGGAAGGGATTCCTTGGGGGAGCTAAGCTGTAAGAACTCCTGTAGTTCCAGTTGCTGTTTTTCTACCAAGACTTTTTGACATTGATGTTTTCCTCCAGGAAATGGGTGGAGTGTATTCCAGTGAGAGTGGACTGGAACTAGGAAACTGATTTCTAGTCTTGAATATTCCACTTGGTAGCTATGATACTTTGGGGGTCCATTTTCTGACTCTCATTTACAGATGTATAAAATAATAATTTATTCTCATTGAACATTCCAGGATTCTTTAAAACTGTTAATCTTCATTATGATTAAGAGATAAACTACCAAAGTAAAACTTCTCCTTTTTTTTTTTTGTACCAGGGATTAAACCCAAAGGTAGTTAACAATGGAACAATATTGCCAGTCCTATTTATTTATTTTTTTGAGACATGTTGTTTTTAAGTTGCTGAGGCTGACTTCAAGTCTGTAATCCTCCTGCCTTAGTCTCCTGAGCCACTGAGATTACAGACATATGCCCAGCCAAAGTAAAACTTTTGACAAATGCCAAAAAAGTCTATTGTATTCAGTCTTAGTATAAGAGGAACTGTGGAAATGATAATAAATGGATCATATTTCTTTTCTCCTAAGGGAATGAGAATATTACTTAGGTATGACTAAGAGTAGACACAATGAAAGTTTCTGTGTTTGGGGAAATATTCATACAAGAATGTTTGCTGTAATAGTTAGATAGCAAAGATTTAGAAACAATAAATACTCATCAGTAAGCAAAATATCCACATTATAGTGTTATAGCTAATTTATGCTGTACTAGACAATGAAGCGGTTGAAAATGATGTTATTGATTTATATTATATGCTTTGTGAAATATTGCAAAATACAAAATAACATATGGAGCTATCATTTGATTATGAAGAAATAAAACATTTATTTCTATATATGTGAACATATTTTTTCTCCTCCCAACCCCATTTTTCTGTGTAGCTTTGAGAAGATCTCCAGTAACTGTTGGTTTTCTTTGGGAATATTGTAGTTTGTGTGCAACTTTTACTTTTTATAAAGCCCTGTGTATTGGTAGAATTATTTTCTAATGATTTTTTAATCCTTATTTATAGTATTGTTTGACTGGAAAGTTAAAAGGGTGACTTTGAATCTCAGAAATTGTAAGAAGATATATGAGTCCTTTGTTTTAGTTCTATTTTTAGTACAAGGGGTGCTTAACTACTGAGCCATATCCTAATCCTTTTGATTTTTCTGAGACAGGGTCTTGCTAGTTGCTGAGGCTGTGTAATTTTAAACAGTCGTGGATTAGATATGTCTTTAACTTTCCAAAGTGAAATTTTATCAAGTATATTACATACACAGGGTTCCATTAATTCCACAAACTTTATTCAGAAAGCAATATATTTCATTGTTAATTATTCCAAATGGTGCCTGTGATCCAAAGGAACACCTGTTGATAATGAAGGAAATCCTTACAACTATCCTGAAGAATGTTTACTCAAGTGTGAGGATGGAAGTGATTGATGAAGTGAAAAGTTGCATATCTTCCTCAGGCTTAGATCATTATGAGTACTCCAGTAACTAATCAAAGGAGACTAACTATAGAACTAAGATTTTAAACTTGATATTTGAGCTAAAGGATTATATAGTCCATGCATTTCAGGTTGTATCTTTGGGTATAACACAAATGTACACATTTGGAAGAAATGGTTTTCCTTTGGAGTGCATCTCACCCTCTTTTTATCTCAATATAAAATATAGTATTTGTGTATAATATAGTACAGACTTCTTCTCCTAGTAGAGTTGCAGGGGAATTATATCTAATGTAAATTTCTGTGTCATTTCAAAATCTGTGACATAGCACATATTCCTAAAAATATGTCCATCAAACTTTTAGCAAATTGAATGTTACCCTTTTACTAATTAGAAATCCAGATACTTGCTATCTAAATGTACCATGCAACATTCCTATTCTCCAGAACTTGACTATATTGTTAATGGGACATACAGTCGTTGTGTTGAGGTCCAAACAGGAAATAGGGTACAAATTCTCTGCTTGGGGTTTTCCAGTCTTAGTTTGTTCTTCTGTCACTTCCCAGACACCTCTTCCCCAGCCCGTTTCTATCTAGGGGAGGAGAAAATATGTATATCCTATAGAGTGATATCTAAATGCTGATTCTGTCTCTGTGGTCCCTTGCAAGTTCTCATTTGGCTAGGAAATATTTTTGTATCTTCCCTGTCTCCAAGATTCCTTTTTCCTTATACTCAGCATGTTTCCTAGCCACTGTTAGGAAACTTTGTGAGAGCATTCATTTTTTTTTTCACTGTTAAGTGTAAGGGTCTCTCAACTACATCTCATGTGAATGAGAAGATAAACTGTAGGAGGATGATATTGGCTATAAATCAATCCATTACCCATAAACTTATTTAATCAATAAACACAAAAGAGCCATGGCTCTTTTAAAATGAGAGGGGTTGTGACAGGTCTGGACATTCCAGTTCTGTTCTCTAACAACATGGAATAGCCCAACTCCCCTTTATTTACAATCACACAGGTAAAGGGAGCCAAGACTGGGGGAAGCTTCTTCTGTGATGAACAGGATGTGGTAGAGTTAGGGGAGCCATTTTCTTAGGGAAACTATCATATAACCAGGCAGGGAACGACTCCCACAGTGCCATGTACCACCCTCCCAACAATCTGGGACAGACCTCTGTGTCTGCCAGTTACAAGAAATCAGGCCTCTGCATCATGAGTCTCAATCTCATCTGATTCTACTAGATAAGGATGGCTTCCCACAGTTAAGTACACAGCTCTTGCATGTGAGCCACATGCCTTTCAAAATTATTGTCTCACTATAGATATTTTTAAAAATCCAGTTTTCTATTTGGCAGTGAGGAATGAAATATCATTCTAAGATGTATCTCTCTTCCCTAGAGGAAATGAATAACCTTGGTCCTCAAGTAACTAGGCTATGGGGAAAAGTTCAGGGGAAACCACAATTATTTTCCAGTTATTATCTCCAATTTTTATCTGACTCTAGTTTCTTTGAGAGTGGAATAAATCTTAGTCATTTTGTCCTTAATTTTATTCAGTTCTTTGTCACCACCTTTGCAGTGTCTGCTAATGGACTGGTTAGGTTCTGAATGGCCAGAGTGGAGGAAGAAAAAGAAAGATAGTTGAGAATCATCATGTTCATTTGGCAGACTTTTTAACTTCCTATACTGAAAATTTCTTGGTATGGAATCAGATTTTTTATTGGATGAATTTCTGCTATCCATTTTAATTGGTGAGAAATGGTCTGAAACTTTCAGAAATTCAAGTGATCATATGAAGTATAGATTTTTTTTCATAAAATAATATAGTCCTAAGAAATTAAATATGGCAATTAAAACAATTTAAACATTCAAAATTTTCACGTGTCAGAGGGTTGCAATTAAGTGTTCCTGGGTATGAAATTCAGATTATCAAGAACTTGTGTAAATTAAACTACCCTTAATATTTCTTTTGTATATGATATTTGATTGGGTGTATATATTTTCATACTTAACCATATTCTGTGTGTTCCAGTAGTGCCTTTCAGTGCTGAATAGAAGGATTCAATATCCTTTATCTAAAATGCTTGGAATTTGAGAAGAAGAGATTAGAATTTTGAATTTTTTTTTGAGAGAGAGGGAGGACATTCAAGTCAATTAATTTATTTTTATTTATTTATTTATTTTTTGGGGTGCTGAGGATGGAACCCATGGCCTTGTGCTTACAAGACAAGCACTCTACCAACTGAGCTATCTCCCCAGCCCCTAAATTTGTATTACATATATCTTTCCTACAAAATCTGAAGATAATTTTATACATTTTTGTGCACTTGTGTTTGGATTGCAACCTGTCCATGAGGTCATGTGGAATTTTTCACATGCAACATCATGTCACTTGTCATAAGGATTCAGATTTTGGAGCATTTTTGATTTTCATATTTGCAATGTTTATCTTTGAAAGCATTGTTTATCATTTAACTTTCAGTGAGCATTTGGATTATTTCCAGTTGGGGGCTATTGGTGCAACCTGGTGAGTACATTCACATACAGATCTTCATGGAATGATGATCTTATATTATAGTTATTCATTTTTTTGAAATATCTGGGTCCCATGTTAACTATTTATTTAAATTTTAAGGCACATTTTCAGCTGCTTTATTTCAAAATATCCAAAATGTATTTCATGAGCTCTTTACCCTGACCTGATATTCATGCTGATACCTCAGCCTTGTTGATGTTGTAAAGCTTGACATGTTCTCCAAATAATCTTTTAGGTCTATATTGAAAGTGATGTTTGGGTGCAATCACTATTGACTAGTGTGCCTCAGTTAATTCTGTTGTAGAAAATGATGTGTGAGAAATCCACCTGAAATTGTCTATTCAGCAATCTTTAATATTTTAAACCTGTCTGTGAAGAAAGGACTCTTGAAACCAGTTATTCATACTTAAAATGTGAGAGAAATCATGCATTTTAACTTGACAAAAATATTAACATTTTGAAATAAGATTCATATTTTAACAAAGAACAAATTATAATTCTTAATAAATGTCAAGCATAATTCTTAAGTTGATGCATTTGTCTGGAAAGTTATT
>NW_027632609.1:0-12537 GCF_902686455.1 Sciurus vulgaris
TTCTGACTAACTTTGGCTTGAAGTCCACATTATCGGAAATGAGGATGGATACTCCAGCTTTTTTGCTGAGTCCATGTGCATGGTATGTTTTTCCCCATCCTTTCACCTTTAGTCTATGGGTATCTTTTTCTATGAGGTGAGTCTCTTGCAGGCAACATATTGTTGGATCTTTCTTTTTAATCCAGTCTGCCAGTCTATGTCTTTTGATTGATGAATTCAGGCCATTAACATTCAGGGTTATTATAGAGAAATGATTTGGTTTCCCAGTCATTTGGTTCATTTTTAAAATTTTGTTTATTTATTTGTTTGACACAACTTGTTTCCTCCTTTATTTGACAATTCTTTAGGATAATTCCTCCCTTTGCTGATTTGCTTCTTTGTTTTTCATCTCTTCCTCATGGAATATTTTGTTGAGAATGTTCTGTAATGCTGGCTTTCTTTTTGTAAATTCTTTTAGCTTTTGTTTATCATGGAAGGATTTTATTTCATTGTCAAATTTGAAGGTAAGTTTTGCTGGGTATAAGATTCTTGGTTGGCATCCATTTTCTTTCAGGGCTTGAAAAATGTTTTCCAGGCCTTTCTAGCTTTTAGGGTCTGGATTGAAAAATCTGCTGATATGCGTATTGGTTTCCCCCTGAATGTAATTTGGTTCTTTTCTCTCACAGCCTTTAAAATTCTGTCTTTATTTTGTATGTTAGGTATTTTCATTATAATGTGCCTTGGTGTGGGTCTGTTGTAATTTTGTGTATTTGGAGTCCTATAAGCCTCTTGAACTTGATTTTCCATTTCATTCTTCAGATTTGGGAAATTTTCTGATATTATTTCATTGAATAAATTGTTCATTCCTTTGGCTTGTTTCTCTAGGCATTCCTCAATCCCAATAATTCTTAAATTTGGCCTTTTCATGATATCCCATAGTTCTTGTAGATTCTGTTCATGATTTCTTACCATCTTCTGTGTTTGTTCAACTTTGTTTTCAAGGTTAAATATTTTGTCTTCAATGTTTGAGGTTCTGTCTTCCAGGTGTTCTATCCTATTGGATATGCTTTCTATGGCGTTCTTAATTTGGTTTATAGTTTCCTTCATGTCAAGGATTTCTGTTTGGTTTTTTTTCAATATCTCTAACTCTTTATTGATATGATCTTTTGCTTCCTGTATTTGCTCTTTTAACTGTTGATTGGTGCGATCAATCAATGCTTGCATTTGCTCTTTCATCTCATCATTCAGTGCGTGCATTTGCTCTTTCATCTCATCGTTTGCTTCTCTGATCATTTTAATTATGTACATTCTGAACTCTTTTCTGTCATTTCTTCTGCCATGCTGTCACTGGGTTTTATTGATGTAACATCTAGATTTGTTTGCAGCATTTTCTTTCCTTGTTTTCTCATATTGTTCAGGTATCAGAGGACCGCTGAGATATTGCAAATTTCCTCTATTGACTTACAATGTCCCTGAAGATTTCTATATATATCCCCCCTTAGCCTTCAGTAGGCTGAAGTCTTGGAGGAAGTTGATAATGCGGTGCTCCACAAGGAAGCTGCCTCTCTAGGAGTGGTGGCCTTCAGGTGGGGTATAATCCCTGCTAGTGGGCAGCGGTGCCTCCACTAGTTGACCAATGGTCATCCAAAGGGGACCTAGGCTGTGGGCTGAGGCAAGGCCTGATTGGGCCTGAATCTGTGGTTTTACCGTCCTTGTGGGGAAACCTCACCCAGCAGGGAAGTCTCACCTGGTGGGGAGGTCTCGCTGGTTAGTTCCCTCCTAGAGGTTCCCCTCAATTTACAGCTACCGCCTGGGCTGGGCTGCCTTCCTCTGCAAAGTTCCCAGCGGCCCGGCCCTACCTCCTGGGCCTGGGAGCCTCACCCTTTTCAGATGACTCTCCTTAGGCTGCCCTTCCTCAGAGAATCTGCCCGCAGGCCTGGAACCTTCGCTCCGCCCTAAGCCTGTCTCTGTGCGGCTCTTCCACCAAGAAGCCTCCTAGATTCTGGAACCCTGCTCTGCACCTAATCGCCTGGCTATGCAGCCCCTCCTCTGAGCAGCCACCTGGGGCCCTGTACAATCACTCTGAATCCCAGAGACCCGCCACACCCCTCTTCCTCCAGACAGCCGCCCAGTATTCCGTTGCGGTCACTAGGAATCCAAGAAACTCACTGCGTGCCTCCACCTCCACCAACCACCTGTAGCCCTGGGCAATCAATCACTCCAAGTCGAAGTGACCCTCCCCGTTCCTCCTCCTTCTCCAGATAACCCTCCGGGTGTTCAGGAGCTGTCGCTCTGAGTGGCTCTGAGTCCACGTGACCCGCAGCACGGGTCCTCTGGGCAACCGCCCGGAGCTCTGGTGCGGCCACTCAAGACCAAGCATCCCACCACACTTCTCCTCCAGGCAGCCCCCCTGTGTTCAGGAGCTGTCACTTTAAGTCCAAACAACTCACCACTTGCCTTCTCTGAGCAGCCGCCTGGAGCGCTAATGCAGTCACTGCGAGTCCAAATGACCCGCCACGCTCCTCCTCCTCCTCCTCCTACTCCTCCGGGCAGGCCCTGGGGTTCAGAAGTGGTCTGAGTCCAAACAGCTCACCACACAGCCCCTGCTCTGGCAACCGCCTGTAGCTCTGGTGTAGTCACCCCGACTCCAAGCGGCCACGCTCCTCTTCCTCCTCCTCATCCTCAGTGCAGGCCCCGGTGTTCAGAAGCGTCATTCTGATTCCAAACAGCTCGCCGCGCAGCTTCTCCTCTGGCAACCGCCTGTAGCTCTGGTGCAGTCACTCCAAATCCCAGTGGCCATGCTCCTCCTCCTCCTCCTCAGGGCAGGCCCCAGTGTCCTGAGTCCACACAGCTCTCCTCGCCACTCTTCCCCTGGGCAGCCACCGTAGCCCCAGTGGTTGCTCCGAGTCCCAGCGCTGTGCCGAGCGGCCTCCTTTACGGCGCTCCCAGTTGTCCGAGTTCTTGAATCACCTTTTTTTAATGTTAAAAATATCATTTAAGGAATTTCAGAATTATCTCAAAAAAGCAGGACTGGAATATTATGTAGTAAGTTGAATCTTATGCAGGTATTCAAATCATATATTGGATTGTCCTGGGGAATGCTTACCTGCTTTCCTCATACATTGTTCTATGTGGAATGGATCCATGACAAAATACATCTAGTCTCTACACACTCATTCCTTCTCCATAATGGATGTCACCCATCTAATAAGAGAGTGGGAACATAAAAACTGGAATTGCACTATTTAGGCCTTCTCCCTTCAAAATTGTTGGTCATAATTTTTTTTTATCCAGCATATGTTCTGGTCTGCCCTTAGGGATGTTTTTACCATAGGTCCACAGCTTGCCTTGTATGACATTTTCTCCCCAGATTTTCTATAGTCTTGATCCCAAAATATTGAGTTTAAGAGCCTTCTATGTACACCCTGTTCTTTGTCTGGATTCTAAACTTAGTAAGGATTTTGACAAAAATTATATTGAAATCAATATATTGACTTTATTCCTTACATATAAAAAATTCCATTAATTAAATATAAATATGTAAAGATGCTCACATCAACAACAGAAAGAGTAATCTACATATGAGAATATGACTTAGATTACCTCACAAGTGGGCTTCATATCAACAAACCATAGCACTGAATAGACTCATACACCCAGCTATGTTACATCAGCATAGCCATAAAGGCCGTGAACTGAAAGGCGTACATATCTGCTATTTCAAAAGGAGTCCTGACTTTCTGTATTCAAGGAAAGAGCCTTCCAGGCCAAAGGGTATCTCAGCAGCAGGACAAAGTGTTTCAGGACACATTCTTTGAGGAATACTTCTTGATATGAAGAAAAAACCCCTCTCATTCTTATTACACACACATCATACAGATTTCAAAGAATATGGCTATTTGTGTGGATTATAGAGCTACTTACTGCAGCCTATCTTATTCCCTTAACAAGCACAATTATACTTGAAGTATAATTTTTATAAATGGGAATTAAAATTAATTTATAAATTCTAAGAGTAGAGTAAAAACATTAAAAAAATTTCCCATAGAAATCCCTTCAAAAATGAATTGATGAAATGTTCCAAAATGACAACTCACACAAAAATCTCAGGTAATGTACAGTTGAAATTATAAAAAATCACCCTCCTCCACTTTTCAAGAATAATAGAATTCCCTTTTCAGTCAATGGTAACAGATTACAAGAGGTAAAGCTCACAAAGCCACATATTTTGGGTTTATATCTTTGCTTAACAAACAACCCAACACAATAAATGTTGATTATCTCACAGGAATTTGTGTTGACTTCATCCAGTTGGGCCTTTTATGATACATGTGATGGCTTTTTTCTGGTGGTGTATTAATCTGGAGGCCCCAACCATCTGGAACATCAAGAGAACTCCCTCAAAGTATGACAACTGGTACTGACCTCTCCTGAGAACAGGTAGGGTAACTAACTAAGTCACCTTGATTCTCTTTCAGAAAGGCCCACATATATAAGGCCATCAGATTACATTTAACCCAGCTACTTTTGTACACCAAATAGCGCCATATAATTTTTATTCACACACAATATCATTTTGTTTATCTGAAACTCAAATTTAGCTGGATGTCCTATATATATTCTTATTTGTTAAATATGGCAATTTTGGGGGAAGACGCACTGAACTTCTAAGTTTAATGAGCATCTGAGACAACTCTTCCAATGGGTCAGTTCTGAGAAAAAGAAAATCACACTAACAATAAAGAAAAAAATCTGATAATGTCTGCTGCTGGCAGCATGAGGGGGAAATAGACACTGGCACACAGTTTTCGTTCCAGTGGTGTCATCCACTTTCTGAAGTCCATATTTATATGGACTAATAACTTGAATGATCTTGAAACAGAAGCTCTGTTTCCACAAAAATGGAAGATTCAATGGCAGTTTTAGAAAAGGATTTCAAGAGGATTCAAACCTGAAGTCTAATTAAAGGCTGTCTCGGCAGTTCAGGAGCCACAAAAGTTTTGTAAGAAAAAAAGTCAAATTTATGGAAAAGATTTTTAGAGTGTCTAGCTCTAGGCTCATCATGTTAGTACCTGGAATTAATCTCATAACAACACTTTGGATGAGATATTGCTGTCCTCTCTTCAAGAAAGTGTGTGACTACAAAACATTTGCTTGTAACCAAAGAGCCAGATGTCTAAGAGTTTATTCACCAGTACCACTGCCATAGCCCCAGAGAGAACATGCCACCTCAGCACCTTGAGTTTCTGGTGGCCAATCTGCAGCAAATATGCCAGGACACATTCTGTTGTGAGGGTTAATGTATTTTCCCTCTGTTCATCCTGCAGCAGGGAGCTTGGTTTGGTGCCTGTTATTACCCTTTCCTCAGAGGAGGTTCATGGTAGGACTGGAAGCAGAAGTTGTCTGAAGTCAGTGATTCTTTTATCTATTATGAAAACATAATTCATGGAAGGATGGAACTGCTTTTACCTCACAGGAAGGCGAGGACCTCTGAAGATACAGAAGGGTAGAAAAAGGAATTTCTCTAAGGGAGCACAGGTGAGATTATAAAAAATCTTCCAAGTGTAGAGACCTGAGCACTACTCTATAGCTATACTTTGGTTAGCTATGTAGATATCCCATTGAGGCTGGGCTTCCCCTTATGACAGATTTTTTTTAGCTTGGACCAGGAGATCCATGGTGGACGAAAGGATTTTCAGATTTTCCCTAATCACAATACACCTTGTATTTTCAGCAGATGTGTCATCATAAAGAAGTTTCTCCAAACAGGCACTTTGGGGCAAAATTGTCATAGATATTTCAATGGTTTGGGAGCCTCCAAAGGACTATAGTATATACACAGATATAGACAACATCTATAATATTAAAATGTTCATATTCCACTGTTAAGTGGGGATCAGTAGATAAAAATGTCTAAAATATTATTTGGAGGGAAGGTAATAATGAAATATGGTTTGGCAAAAACTATACAGACCCACCTCTCTTTTACTCAGCAACCTCTTTTGTTGGTAGTGGTAATAAGAGTGGTGAAGTTGATGATAATAAAGTGATAGAAATGAAACTCTGCCTCTTTGGGTTAAGAGGCTTGGCTATGGGGTTTAAGTGTGTTGCATTGGGTTTTTAAGGCAGTACACAGAAAATGATTACAAAAGCAGGTATTTCCTATGGAGAAAACTGAAAATTATTGTTTTGTTCTCAAACATGTAGTCTGCATGACCAAAGAAACTGCATCATAAAGCAGGAAGCATAAAGGGAATTAATAAAATGAAGTTTCAATTAATACATTAAAAATGGATGGGGCCTATTTGCCAGCACTATGTTGGGGTGTTGACCCTATATTTTCTTCTAGCAATTCCAATGTTTCTGGTCTAATTCCTAGGTCTTTAGTTCACTTTAAATTGACTTTTAGGAAGAGTAAGAGATAGGGATCTAGTTTTATTCTTCTACATATGAATACCCAGTTGCCTCAGCACCATTTGTTTAAAATGCTATCTTTCTTCCAAAATGATTTTTTGGCAAATATGTTAAGGACCAGATGACTGTATGTGTATTTGTCTCTGTGCTTTCTATTATATTTCATCAGTATTCATTTGTGTCTTTATACCAATACCATACTGTTTTTGTTACTATAGCTCTATAGTGCAATTTGAATCATTTATTGTGAGGTCACCCACATCACTTTTATTTCTCAGTATCATTTTGACTATTTTGCATCTTTTATTATTCCATATGAATTTTACATCTGTTTTTGCTCCTCAAACTGAAGAAGTAAAACCCAGAACTGATCAATGGAATCATCTCAAATTGAATATCTTCACAGTAAAAAAAAAATAAGAGCATGCATGACAATATATAATGAAGGGAGGTGGTGGAGGAAGAGAGGAATGAAGAAACTTTGGATGGTGTAGAGGAAAAAGGAGTGGGAGGCAGTGGGGATGGAAAAACAGTAGGAAAAAAACAGACAGTATTACCCTATATGTATGTATGATTACATGAATGACATGAATATACATTGTGCACAACCATGGAAATGAAAAGTTGTACCCAATTTGTGTACAATTAATCAAAATGTGTCTGTAAAAATAAAAAAAAAATTATTAAAAAAATAAGAGCATAAAGAGAGAACCTGCAGAGTGAGAGAAAAGACATGCCAGCTACTTTTTTGAACAGGTATTTATATTCATAATATATAAAGAACCAAAAAACTTAGGCCCCCATAAAAGCAAATAAATAACCAATAAATGGACAAATAATCTGAACAGATTTCAAAACAAGAAATAAAAATGGCCACAAATATTTGAAAAAATATTCAACATTCTTAGCAATCAGGGAAATGCAAATCAAATCTACACTAAGGATTTATCTCACTATGATTTTTATGGCAATGATCAAGGATACAAATAACAAGAGTCACTGGAAAAATTGTGGAGAGAAAGGTACACTCGTACATGGTTGGGGGGACTGTAAAGCAATACCATAACTTTGGAAAGCAACATAGAGATTCCTCAAAAGACTAGGAATAGAGCCACCCTATAACCAAGCTCTATCCATCTTAGTACTTATCAGAAACTAAAATCAATATTCTACAGTGATACATACTTAGAACCATGTATATCATTGCCATTCACAATACTTAGCAACATGTATATCATTGCCATTCACAATGGTATACAACAGGTATACCATTACCAAGTAATGGAACCAGCCTAGTTGACCCTCAACAATCAAATGGAGAAAGAAATATGGTATATATGCATGATGGAGTTTTACTCAGCAATAAATAAGAGAAATCATGAAATTATATCATTTTCTGGTAAATGGATGAAGCTAGAGACTATCATGGTAAGTAAAATAAGCCAGGGTCAGAAAGTCAAGGGTCATGTACAGTCTTTCATAATGCAGAAACAATAGAGAAAAAATAAATTTTAAAAGGGGAATCTCATGGAAATAGAAGGCAGAACAGTAGAGTACATGAAGAAAACTGAGTAGGAGAAAGGATGGATGGGAAACGGGTAGAGCTATGGAATTAAATAGAGCAATTTGTGATATGCACATGTATAAATGTATTACAATGAATTCTACTTTTGTGTATGCATATAATAGAAAAATTTAAACAATAAATAAATAGAAGGAAGACTACTAGAAAAGAGGCAGGAAAGTGGGACAGGTAGAAGGAGAGAAAAAGCAAAAGTACTGAGGTGTGAAATGGAGAAAATTATGTTATATTCATTCATGAATATGTCAGTATTAACCCCACTAGGAGGTTTGACTACAATGCAGGAATAAAACATTTTTTTAAAAAAACTTCTGAAATGACATCAACAAAATTCCACAATTCAAGAAGCATAAGCAATGTACTGCAAAGGGACACAGGAAAATTTTTTGGCATTTGGGAACTGTTATATATGTTGGTTATGGGGATGGTTACACAACTGTCAGTCCTTTTCAAGACTCAAAACTTCACACTAAAAGAGTAAATTTTACTTTAAATATTCGCTTAGTAAAAATAATTTAAAGAGAATGCATCATGTTATGTTAAGAATAAAATGCTACTCTGTGGTTCCAATTTGGCATCTTAAAAATAATAAACTGCTGGGCACAGTAATTTCTGTGCATGCCTGTAATTCCAGCAACTTGTGCAAGCAAGGTAGGAGGATTGTAAATTCAAGGCTGGCCTCAGTAATTTAGCAAGATTCTGTCTCAAAAACAAAAAAAATTAAAAATGGCTGGGGATGTTGCTCAGTGATTAAGTACCCCCAGGTTCAATTCCTGATATACTACTATTACTACTACTACTACTACTACTACTACTACTACTACTACTACTAAGAAGAAGAAGAAGAAGAAGAAGAAGAAGAAGAAGAAGAAAATAAATGCCAATATATCTATGCATGCATGTGCATTTCCACATTCATAAAAAAAGTATGCCAAGTACAGACCAAAAACTCAAGTATGAACCAGATGTTAGCAGTGGTTACCTCTATGGAATAGAATGGAGGAGTGTTGGTCAGGAAAAGAGTTTTGATTTTTTCTAGCTATGGGACATTTAATGATACATATATTTATAAATTTAAAACCATTTCAAAACAGCCTGTGTGGAAGATATTTTTGCCATCTTTGTGATCTGGTTCACAGAAGCCAGGAGAAGGAGGCAAAACAAATCAAGTAATTGAGAAGTATCAGGAGGCAGAGATTAAATGCTTGTGAACAAATTTGACAAATGCTCTGAAACAAGGGATCTTCAAATTAGCCTTTTCTTTCAGCTTTTAGCCACTGCATCATTATAAATGCAGAGTTACAAACCAACCTTTGAAACAAGTACAATCTACCAATGTAGATTTTGCCATACTATGGTAGTAAACCATCTTTTACTTCACCACAGGTTGCAAGCTGTAAACAGACTGGGGGGCTTTTTGAATGGGCACCAGGAGAAACTTATGCAAATCACAACCTACAATGCCCTAAACCAACCTGGCTTTTTCTCTGTGTACCTTACTTCCACTCCCTGCTAACTGGAGCCACAGCCTTGCATAATGAAAAATTCCCTTTCCAAAAAAGTGGTAGAGACCCAGAGTGGCTCCAGAATCTCAAAATGTCTTAAAGGAGTAATAACACCATTACCTGTTTTATCTAGCCTACTGGGTTGATGAAATGGATATTTAGTCCAATTTTCCATCCCTCCTTGACCACCGCCCTACCCCTTTCCGATGCCCACCCACAGTCCCATCTGCTCAAGGCTTTGTGGAAGAAAGATGTTGATATTTCTTCCTTAGCTATATGAATGTATAAGTTCATGCTTTCTTTGGTTTTAATTTGTTGTGTATTATTTTTTACTTCCTGAAATGAAGAGTTGCTTTCTTTATTTCCTCAGACATCTTTTTGGAAAATCTGGGGCTCCGATGCTTCCACCTTACCATGGTTTTATCTGCTTTTCTCAAAAAAATATTTTTATTACCATTCAGTCATTCAACCTTCAGTTCAAAATTCTGTCCACCTTAAAAAAAAGAACAAAAGATGTTTAATTTTCATTATGATTTTTCTTTGACTCATGTTATTTTATTTTATTATGTTTGGGGGTGGATGTACACTATGAGCACTTATTGACTGACCTACTTCCACAGACCTTTTTTAAAGGGTGAGTTTATGATTTACCCAGATTACCCAAGTTACCAGGCTAGCCTTGAACTTGGGATCCCCTTGCCTCAACCTATGGAGAGACTGGGATGAGAGGTGTGTTCCACCATTCTCATCTCATGTGTTAGTTTGAAATGTGCTTCATCTCCAAATATTTGACAATATTGATTGTGTATAATTATAAATTTTTATCTTTCTTACTTTCATTTTTAGTGCCAGGGATGGAACCCAGTGGTGCTTAACCACTCAGCTCCAACCCTAGCCCTGTTTATTTGACTTTATTCTCTTACATAATTTTTATTATTAATTTTGAGACAGTGTTTTGTTTAGTTCCCAAGGGTCTCACAGTTGCTGAAGCTGTCTTTGAACTTGGTAGATTCCTGTTTGCCCCAGACTCTCAAAACAGGCAGAGGCCACCGTGCCTGAATTCCAGCATACTTTCATGACGTTCAGAGAAGAGATGTGGCATGAGTTCCTATTTTAGAAGTCATCGAGGTTTGATTGATGTTTCCTTTTATGGTTAAGTTTGATAAACATTTCATATTTGCTCACAAAGAATGCATATTCTTTTTGTTGTTGGTGGTGATTGAACCTAGGGCCTTGTGCTTGACAGGCAAGCACATGGAGCTACAGCCCCAGACCCTAGAATGAATATTCTGTAGCTGTCTTGTGCAGTGTTGTGAGAATGTCATTAGGTGAAGGTTGTTCACCATGTAGATCCACTGCCCTTTGTTTTCACTGATTTTTTGCCTATTTCATGAATTGTTAAGGAAAGAGAATTTTATATCCTTACAATAATTGATTCTTCCATTTTTCATTTTTTTGCATATTATCTTTTTTTAATTTATTATTATTTGATTTTAATTAAAAATCATAAATTTATATAGGGCAATGTTGTTTGATTCATTCTGTTTTTTTCCCTTCCCCCCTTCCCTTCCACCCCTCTTTTCCCTCTATACAGTCCTTTCTTCCTCCATTCGTAAAACCCTCCTTATCCCTAACCCTAAACCTAACCCTAACCCTAACACTAACCCCTCCTACCTGCCCCCCTTATATGTCCTCATCCGCTTATCAGCGAGATCATTCGTCCTTTAGTTTTTGAGATTGGCTTACCCCACTTAACATGATATCCTCCAATTTCATCCATTTGCCTGCAAATGCCATAATTTTGTCATTCCTCATGGCGGAGTAATATTTCATTGTATATATATGCCACAGTTTCTTTATCCATTCATCAACTAAAGGGCCTTTAGTTTGGTTCCACAATCTGGCTATGGTGAATTGAGCAGCTATGAACATTGATGTGGCTGTATTTCTGTAGTATGCTGATTTTAAGTCCTTTGGGTATATGCCAAGAAGTGGGATAGCTGGGTCAAATGGTGGTTCCATACCAAGCTTTCTGAGGAATCTCCATACTGCTTTCCAGAGGGGCTGCACTAATTTGCAACCCCACCAGCAATGTATGAGTGTACCTTTTTCCCCACATCCTCGCCAACACCTATTGTTTCTTGTGTTCTTGATAATCGCCATTCTAATTGGGGTGAGATGAAATCTTAGGGTAGTTTTGATTTGCATTTCTCTTAGTACTAGAGATGGTGAACATTTTTTCATATATCTGTTGATTGCTTGTACATCTTCTTCTGTGAAGTGTCTTCATTTCCTTAGCCCATTTGTTGATTGGGTTATTTGTATTCTTGGTGTAGAGTTTTTTGAGTTCTTTATAGATTCGGGATATTAGTGCTCTATCTGAAGTATGAGTGGCAAAGATATTCTCCCACTGTGTATGCTCTCTCTTCACATTACTGATAGTTTCCTTTCCTGAGAGAAAGCTTTTTAGTTTGAATCTATCCCACTTGTTGATTCTTGCTTTTATTTCTTGTGCTATGGGAGTCCTGTTGAGGAAGTCTGCTCCTAAGCCAACAGGTTGAAAGTTTGGACCTACTTCTTCTTCTATAAGATACAGGGTCTCTGGTCTGATTCATTGATTTATACTCTCAGTCCTTTATGATCTGATAGAACACAAGGCAGTATCTCTATTTTTTTTGCATTTCCTAAGGGCTACTTTGCGGCATAACATATGGTCAATTTTCGAGAAGGTTCCATCTGCTGCTGAGAAGAAAGTGAATTTGCTCCTTGATGGAGTAGAATATTCTATATATGTCTATTAAGTCAAGGATAATGATTGTGTTATTGCGTTCTATGGTTTCTTTGCTTGGTTTTTGTTTGGGAGATCTATCCAGTGGTAACAGTGGTGTGTTAAATTCACCAGAATTACTGTGTTGTGGTCGATTTGATTCCTGAAATTGAGGAGAATTTTTTTGATGTACAGGGATGCACCATTGTTTGGGGCATACATATTTACTATTGTTATGTCTTCCTGATTTATGGTTCCCTTAAGCAGTATGAAATGTCCGTCTTTATCCC
>NW_027632608.1:0-16731 GCF_902686455.1 Sciurus vulgaris
CTTTCTCTCTCCTACTCACTTTCTTTCTCTCTCCTCCTCGCTTTTCACACTCTCTCTTGCACACACTTTCTCTTTTCCTCTGTTTCTCTCTTACCCTGCAGGGAGACACTTTGTTTGCTTAATAAACCCTCTTATGTCAATGTCCGTGTCCAGCATGGTTTTTGTGTGTTTCTTACACAGGTGAGTGCCTAGAAAATGCTAAAATTTTTCTTTCTCCTGCTCCTTTGCTCTCAAACTTTATTTCATACCACATTTACTCCAGGTCCTGTACCTAGCCTCTGTAACATACCTCATGTATGCCAATAAACTCCTGTCTTGACCTTCTTCCTAACTGTAATATTCATGTTCCAAATATGTGCTCCACAAGTGGCTTACCTCCAACTCTTGACTCAGATGGCTTCTTGGTGAGACTCCTTTCAATAACTTCCAATTTAGTACTGGCACATTGTTTCATGCATTTTTCCCTTGTTCTAATTCCTAATCCCCTCCCCACTCATATCACTTAACACTTTCTAACATATTCCCTACTCATTCCTTAATGCATCCTTGTCTTTTTCTCTCTTATCCCTCTTGGAATTTAAATTGTTTTAGAAAAAAGATTTTCACTTATCAATATATCCCAAGTATCAAGAATGTTTGAGATGCGGAGATAGCTCAGTCAGTAGAGTCTGCCTTGCTAGCACAAGGCCCTGGGTTCAATCCCCAGCACCAAAAAAAAAAAAAAAAAAAAAAAAAAATGTTGACACACAGTGGCAAACTAATATTTGTTGAATAAATGAATTTTTTTCTTTTACTTAGAAAGAAAAGTAATAATTTCAGCTTCCTCCAGTAAATTGTCTTTTTTAAAAAAATTTAATCCAAAGGGAATTTTGGAAGGAGAGCCAAAATATTTAAAATATTTGAATGATCTAGTTTCCAATTAACTCTACGATTGATGATTTTTGGTCTGGGTGAATAACAGGCTGTTTTTTTAAATTAGGTTACAAGTTTCAGAATATAATAAAGGCAATTGAGTTTGGGATAGGATAGGGACCTAGTTGCTGAAGTGATTCATTTTTTCCTGTTTTAGTAGCAGGCATCTGTGTAAGGAGGAGGAAGAGTTTTCAGTAACTTTTTTTTGGAGAATGTGTTTCTGGGTTTAGAGTCCAGGGGTACTTCACCACTGAACTGAATCTCCAGTCCTTTTTATTTTTTATTTTGATACAGCCTCTCACTAAGCTTCTGAGGCTAGTATCTAACTTGTGATTCCACGCTTCAGTCTCCTGAGGCTTGTTTGTTTCCTGAAGGTTGCTCCTTCTTTGGGTATTGAGTTTTTAAAATTGAGGTGAAATTTGTATCAAGCATTAACAATTTTAATGTGAACAATTCTGAACATTCACAGTGTGTGTGCAATCATGATCTCTAACTGCAAAACATTTTCCTCAGTCCAAAGTTAAACCCTGTATACTCTGGGCAGTTCCCTACTGTACCTATTCCCAGCCCCTGGCAATCACCAATCTGTTTTGGTTCTGTGAATTTGCCTCTTCTGAATATTTTTTATAAATGAAAACACATGTGTATTTTTATGTCTGGTTTCTTTAATTTAGTATAATATTTTTTAGAACATATTGTAGTATGGTCAGGACTGTTCCTTTCAATGTCTCAATAATATTACATTTGGCTGTGAATATAGCTCAGTTGGTAGAGCGCTTGCTTCCTAAGCACAAGGCCCTAGATTCAATGCCAAGTACCACAAAAAGAAAAAAAAGAAAAAAAAAATTGCATTGTTTGTTTATACTGTGATCTGCTTATCCAGTCATGCATTCATAGATACGTGGCCTGTCCTCTATCCTTTGGCTAATGTGTATGCTACTTCTGAAAGCATGTGTTCACATGCATTTGAGTTCCTGGTTTCATTTCCTTTGGGTATGCACTTAGGAGTAGGATTGCGTCATATGATAATTTTATGTTTCCTGTTTGGAACATTGCCAAACTCTTTTCCACAATGGTGGAGTCTTTTACATTCCCATCTGTAATGTGTAATGATTTTAATTTCTCTGCATCCTTACCAACACTTGTTTTTTTCTATTGTTTTTGATAGGTGTTGATTTAAAACTTAGTTTAAAAAAACTTCAAGGTTGGGGCTGGGGAGATAGCTCAGTTGGCAAAGTGGTTGCCTTGCAAGCACAAGGCCATGGGTTCAATTCCCAACACCACCCCAAAAAAAAAAAAAAAAAAAAAAAAACTTCAAAGTTTTATTGATAGTCTCATTTATAAGATTTGACTGTATATAACAAAGAAATTAAAGTATACAAGACCTTACAGAAGCAAATAAAATATTGAATTGAGTAGGGAAATCTCAAGATACAAATGATATTTAATTTTAAAAATTATAGTAAATGGTAGTATAGGATTTCCAAGTTTGATTGAAAGGCTTACAGTTTTACGTGAAACATAGGTGTGTAATGAATTACTCTGTATTGTAGAGTATTATGTGTGTTAATAGTGAAATACCTATAAGGTATGTGTTTAATTAAAATTGAGTTAACTACTTAAACTGCCATGATTTGTTCATTCTAAAATAATTGTCACCAAAATTTAGAAAATAATTAAAAGAAAAATTACCCCCCTAGGCACTACCCTACTAAGTTCATGGTAGAATTTGGATATATTTTCTTTTATCCTTTCAAAATTTATGTTTTATTAACAATGTTCATGATAATGCATATACAGACTACAGTCCATACAACATATTTCATGGTGTTAAATTTGTTTCAGATGTTCATCTTCACTAACCGTATAGTACTACATTAACAAATATATTCCAACTCTTAGGCATTGATAAAACCTGTTGGTTTAGGTTGGAGCAATCAGAACAGACTTCCTGAAGGAATCCTATTCACTTACCATCCCCATACACAGTTCATTTATTAAGTGTTGTGACTGCTTTTTGGAAGTGACTTCTGTGACTTCAGATCAAGATTGATATTGTAGTTCCATCCCACAGTGCCCTTTATCATTCACAGCACTGGTTTGTGATTCTAATCAAGTTCTTATTTGTATGAGTGTTTACTATTGCCTTCCTGTCCTGTCAGGCTATAAACTCACCATGGACTGGAGTTATGGTTGTCTTTGTGCTCAATTAACTTCCATCAGGATTGTGTGTGCCGCTCCTTGATTCTTAATGAGTATGTTAGATTACTAGTGAGGTGACAAACAGGCAAAGGAAAACCAGTTTGAACGTTCAGGTGCTCCTGGGTCTTTGGGAAAATTAGTGGGTTGGAAGCTAAAAAATGAGAGTTTTCTTCATTTGCAGGGGGATGGAGAGAAAAAATGGGGCAGTGTCTCTGGAAGACGATCCTAAGAACTCTGTTCACATAAAGAAGTTCTTTATTTGGAAAATTTAAATATTTACATTTTCTTCTGTCACTTTTGTATAAATTAAATGCATTTAGTGTTTCAAGTTACATTCTGTCTACAATTTTGGAACATTTTTAATTAGTATACAAAATATGACCTATGTTTTAGTATGATACTCTATTATTGGGTACCTCCTTAATGAAGGAAGTGAATACTAATAAAAAGACTGATTAAATCACTTAGAGGATTGGTTATGAAGACCTGATTCTAGGTTAGTTCCATGGGAGTACAGTAAATACAGGAGATACTTGTATAATCATGTAGGTGTAGGTAAGCATTAGCTGATAGATTTTGGAAAATAGTTTAGAATAACAGGTTTCTAGAGGGAATTAGGTTGATGTCTACAGATTTGGGATGAAAATAAATGGATTTTATTTTTCTCCTATTGACTTGAGATACTTTTATGGAGGTACACTATAGGTTATATCATTGGTTGTCAGAGTTTTTTTTAATATATGCAAAGCCAAATAGTAAATATTTTATCTTTGTGAGCTATATGGTCTGTTTCATCTATTCACCCATGCTGTTGTGTGAAAGCGACCACAGATTCTATGTAAACCAATGGCTGTGACTATGTTCCTGTAATAGCCTATATACAAAATTGGGTGGACATGCCACTTGACCCACTGTGCTTTTGTTTTCCAATCACTTGGTTATGTTGCTGAGCTTTTTATTTCAGAGTATATTAAGTCATATTGGATCTGTTGTGTATTATGCAGTTTCCTTCAATGACGATCACTGATGAAAAGTAGAACTACAAGCCAGGCATGGTGGCACATGCCTGTAATCCCTGTGGCTTGTGAGGCTGAGACAGAAGGGATTAGAGTTCAAACCCAGCTCAGCAAAAGTGAAGGTGCTAATAAGTAACTCAGTGAGACCCTATCTCTAAATAAAATACAAAATAGGGCTGTGGATGTGGCACAGTGGTTGAGTACCCACAATTTCTTTCCCCAGTACCAAAACAAGTAGAACTATAGAAAAGGATTGTTGTATTTAGTTTTTAATTATCCAGCTTTTATAATTTTTGACTAGCAGTGTTAAAAATTATAGGAGGCCATTATTTTCAAACGAGCTTCTGCTCTGGGGCCCCAACAAACAAGAGGAGATGGAGCAACTTATTTTGGGTACTACATAATGAAACTGGACTTTGAGATGGTCCAGTTTAAATAACAGAAAAACAAAAACCAGGAGATTCAAGAAGCCAATCAGAAGGGACTCAGTTAACCTAACCTGGCATAATAAGAAATTAATTTACTTATAAAAATACATAACTAAAATAGTCCCACTTTTGATCCTTATTTTTGCTTTCTTCACCTCTTTCTACTTATAAAGTTAACAGCCTCTGCTTAGCTCATTGGTATCACCTTTTCTGAATCTTTTGAAAGATGCTACCTGATTCATGAATTATTTTAAAAGAACAACCACTTTAAATTTGTTAAAATTCTTTTAAAAATCAGTGTCAAATAAACAGGACAGAGAAAGTGTATAGTAAAACCTATAATAAGAATTTAGATTAAAAAATCTAAGTTGAGCAGTGGGAAGAGTAAAGGTAGGATCTTTCAAAGGGCAATTGTAGAAGTCCAGTGACTAGATATTTTATGAGCATTAAGAGTAGGTTTGTTGGCTGGGGAGATAGCTCAGCTGGTAGCTTGCTTGCCTTGCAAGCACAAAGCCCTGAGTTCAATCCTCAGTACTGAAAAGAGAAAGAAAAAAGAGTAGGTTTGTTGAACATTAGTAGGAAAATGTGGAATTGTAAGTTTTATATCTTGTTTTAAAGACCTTTAAGGATTAGGTCTTAATTCTGCAAAGCACTCTACTGCACAAGTTTTGGAAAGAAATAATGAAAATGTAAATAATGAGAAATTATCAATGAGGCCAGGGGAAAAACATCAATTCTAGAATCAGACTACTTGGTTTGAATCTTATCTCTGACTTTTTGACTTGCAGTCTATCTTCTGTCTCTTTCAGGTTAGCTTTAATTTCTCTTCAGAGAAAGTTAATTAATAGCTGTTTATAGGATTTATAGGATTATTGAAAGACATTGTAGTGTATCTGATTCATAGTACTCCATGAATGACAACCATTACGTTAATATTCTTTTATTTATATTGAAATATGGCAGATGAGTAAAGCAGCATTCATAGTTGCTTTGAAAGGATTTTAAACTGGATATTCTAATTATCTTCTATATCTAGGATTTCTATTGCTGTCATTTTAATTTTTCTATGTATTAATTTTTATGAATTGGCATTTTAACATAGTATTCTGTGTTTAAAATAATTTATGAGATTTAATACTAAAGTTTTTATTAGAAAGTTATGAAATTCTCCAGCTTTTGTTGATAATCTTTAATTTTTTAAAATTTTTTTATTATAAACTATTGGGATACATCTCTCTATCTCATGGAGTAAAAGCATACCATTTGTATAATCATACATTTACATAGGTAATGGTGTTTGATTCATTCTGTTATTTTCTCTTCCCCCACCCTCCCACCCCTCTTTCCCACTATACAGACCTCCTTCCCATTCTTGCCCCCTCCCACTCCCCATTATGTGTCCTCATCCACTTATCAGCAAGATCTTCGTCCTTTAGTTTTTGGAGATTGGCTTATCTCACTTAGCATGATTCTCCAATTTCATCCATTTGCCAGCTAATGCTATAGTTTATTATTTTTATGCTGAGTAATATTTTTATATATATACCACAGTTTCTTTATCCATTCATCAATTGAAGGACATCTAGGTGGGTTCCACAGTCTGGCTATTGTGAATTGAGCAGCTATGAACATTGATGTGGCTGTATCTCTGTAGTATGCTGATTTTAAGTCCTTTGGGTATAGGCGAGGAGTGGGATAGCTGGGTCAAATGGTGGGTCCATTTCATGTTTTCTAAGGAATCCACACTGCTTTCCATAGTGGCTGCACTAATTTGCAGCCCCACCAGCAATGTATGAGTGTACCTTTTTCCCCACATCCTCTCCAACAACTATGTTGCTTGTTTCTTTTTTTTTTTTTTGCAGTGCTGGGATTGAACCAGGGCCTTTCCTGCAAGGCAAGCACTCTACCAACTGAGCTATCTCCCAGCCCTTGTTGCTTGTATTCTTGATAATCACCATTCTAATTGGGGTGAGATGGAATCTTAGTGCAGTTTTGATTTGCTTTCTCTTATTACTAAAGATGGTGCACATTTTTTTCATATGTTCATTGATAGCTTGTAGATCTGTGAAGCGTCTGTTTATATCCTTAACCCATTTGTTGAGGGTTATTTATTCTTTGGTGTAGAGTTTTTGAGTTCCTTATAGATTCTGGAAATTAGTGCTCTATCTGAAGTATGAATGGCAAAGATTTTCTCCCACTCTGTAGGCTCTCTTTTCACATTCCTTTGCTGAGAAAAAGCTATTTAGTTTGAATCTATCCCACTTATTGATTCTTGCTTTTATTTCATGTGCTATGAGAGTCCTGTAAATGAAGTCTGATCCTAAGTGGACATGTTGAAGATTTGGACCTACTTTTTCTTCAATAAGATGAAGGGTCTCTGATCTGATTCCAAGGTTTTGATCCATTTTGAGTTGAGTTTTTTGCAGGGTGAGAGATAGGGGTTTAGTTTCATTCTGCTGCATATGGATTTCCAGTTTTCCCAGCACCATTTGTTGAAGAGGCAATCTTTTCTCCATTGCATGTTTTTGGCCCCTTTGTCTAGTATGAGAAAATTGTATTTATTTGGGTTTGTGTCCATGTCATGTATTCTGTACCATTGATCTACCTGTCTATTTTGGTACCAATACCATGCCATTTTTGTTACTATTGCTGTGTAGTATAGTTGAAGTTCTGGTATTGTGATACCCCCTACTTCACTTTTCCTGCAAGAATTGCTTTAGATATTCTGGGTTTCTTATTCTTCCAGATGAATTTCATGATTGCTTGCTCTATTTCTATAAGGTATGTCTTGGGATTTTAATTTTAATTGCATTGAATCTGTATAGCACTTTGGGTAGTATGGCCTTTTGACAATATTAATTCTGCCTATCCAAGAACATGGGAGATCTTTTCATCTTCTAAGGTTTTCTTTAATTCTTTCTTTAGTGTTCTGTAGTTCTCATTGTAGAGGTTTTTCACCTCCTTTGTTAGACTGAGTCCCAAATATTTTATTTTTTTTGAGGCTGTTGTGAATGGGTAGTTTTCCTAACTTCTTTCTGAAGATTCATCACTTATATATAAAAATGCATTAGATTTATGATCATTGATCTTATAACCTGCTACTTTACTGAATTTACTTATGAGTTCTAAAAGCTTTCTGGTGGAATTTCCTGGTTCCTCTAAGTATAAAATCGTGTCACCAGCAAATAGGGATAGTTTTAGTTCTTCTTTTCCTTCATGATAATCTTTCAATTATATCAGAAGATTAATTTTTTCTGACTATATTACATCAAATGTATCACTACTCTTTGTGAAATAGTTCATTTGCCAGGGTCTATGGTTATCACTGATTTATTTCAGAATAGTAAAGTGTTAAGAGAGTCAGATAGGACGTGCAGAGTTAAAATTGAGGGGATTACTCTTTGTGCTGATGACATTACTCTCACTTCTTTTGAAAACTATTGAACATGCATAATTTTTATAATAATTGTAGTGCACATAATCTATGAGAAGTTTACCTCTGCACTCTGCCTGTACAGCAGTTTGCTTGAACAATTATCAGCAAGTAATTATTCTGGTATGAACTATGTCATGCGTAAAGTGGAAGGGAAAATATTAATAAGCATGCATGCATGTTGTCGATGAAAGTTAAGTGATTGCAGGTATACTGTCTGCATTCTTGCCTGTACATATTCATACTGAGGAAATGTGCTTTGATGAGGGTTTACAAACAAGTAGTGCTGGTTGACAGTTCTTGACTTAACATGAAAATGGTATCTAAAGACAAATTCTGTGCTTTTGGCTGAATAATTTGACCCCTGGGTGCAGCCCAGCACTTCAGCATTGGTTTTATTTTACAATTTTAATTTTGTTCCTCTAGTACCAGATTCTCAAATTATCTCATATTTGTGGTACACATTATTTTTAAGTTGTGTCTGGCAGTGTGGTATTCAAAACACAGAGAAAGGAACCATTAATAGGTATGTATGTACTTATGTTGTTGGAATAATTTGTAATTTGAAGTATGATCAAAGAAAAAGTAGGAATTAGTCAATCAAGAAAATGAAGGATAAGAGCTCCACCTGAGTAGAGGAAATAACTTGTACACGGATGCTCAAGTTTGAAGAAATCTAAGCTCCATCAGCATTTCAGAAGAGGTAGAATATATTTAATGAGGAAGACAATTATAAGAGATGAGTTTGGAGGTCTGGCTTTTTACAAGAGTTTAAAGGAACATTCAAGTTGGTTTAAATGATGGATATGTGGTTTTTGAAAACAGAGAAGATAGAGGTCCCATCCAGTGATAGAAATTGCATGGATGAAGGGAGATTTGTCACACAGTTGAAATTTCTACTGGCTTATGGCACAGGAACCTGAATGGAATATGGTATTAAAGTATAGTTTAGTGACCAGTTAGGAGTGGAAATATTGATTGCCAAAGTGAAAGCTCTTTCCAGAGACTTTTCCTCTTTCCTCTTCAGAGGCAGATATGAAGAACTATAGCTGTTTTCTCTCTAACATACAGTAAACCTTATTTGAAACCAGTTTTAAATACCCAAGTTTTATTTTAGTTCTAGCTGTGTGTTAACAAATACATACATTTAAATAAATCTTTCAAAATCCCACTGCACATAAGGTATTTGGTGGCAGTAGGAGTCAAGTCCAACATTCAGTTTCTCTGTATAAATTGGATCATTACATTCTGCTTCCCTGTTTGTCTTTCATCATACAGATGCTGAAGAAGTTCATGGGGTGATAATTTTTTTTCTTTAACCAAACTTCTTCTTCAGTTGCCTTTCTGAATTGGACTGGACATTCCTTTAGCTCTTGCCTTTTTAATTTATGTATTTTTTGGAGGGCACCAGGGATTGAACCCATGGGCACTTATCCACTGAGCCACATTCCCACCCATTTTGTATTTTATATAGAGACAGGATCCCTGAGTAGCTTAAGGCCTTGATAAATTGCTGAGTCTGGCTTTGACTTGAGATCCTCCTGCTTCAGCCTCATGAGCCACTGGGATTACGGTGTGTGTGCCCAATAATTTGTATTTTTTACTCAATGTTTTTATCTACATCTATAAGACTCTTTAGATTTGTATTTCTTCTTTGTATGTGTGTATACATACAAATGCAAATGTTTCTTTATAATTAGAAAGTGACTTCATAACGGAGAGAGAAAGGTCCTAGGTGGTTGATAAATCAGTGCTTTGAACTATGTGAGACCCTGGACAGTGCAATGTCTATTTTGGGAATGCTGTGTTTAGGGGTGCCCAGGGAAGCCCATTTGCAAGATGATTTCTTTTGGTAGGGGAAGTTCTGTGTTTGTCATTGAACTCACTTGTTCAAGAAGCCTTGATTTCTAAATGTCATCCTGCCAAGAGTAGTAGACACCGATTTACCTGTTAAGCCCTAAGCAACTTGATTTCCCATCTTCATTCTTTTTTCCTAAAGAAGTTTTTTCACTGAATCTCTTTGATGAAACTACCCATATAAATGACTGTTCTGGCTCCATTTTTTGGTCATATTCAGTTTCTACCAGAATGGGTTATCCAGTATGCCTCTGCTTTTCACTAAAAAATGAGTCTCTAATTTCTATAATTCTAATTAATTTTTTAAATCCACCTCACTGCCTGTGTCAGTTAACCATCCTTCCATTGTGCTGATAACAGCAGACCACAGGAATACATTCTATCTTGTACCCTATTTATCTTTCAAAGGCCACATATTATACCACTTAATTCCTTGAAGACTTTTCTGATTCATCTAGTGAGATGTTATTTTTTGCTGCTTTGAACCTCCAAAGGGCTGCAATGGTCTTTTTCCTTGGTTGGTCCCAATGATTTGAGGCAAAATAGTTTCAAAAATTTATTAACTTTTTTATAACATTTTAAACTGGGCTTTGGAAAGCATGAACACCAAAAGATGCTTGGCCTCTATAATAATTTTCTTCTATTTAAATGATGGTATTATATAATTTTCTATCTCATTGTTCCAATTACAATTGAAGTATTTTAAGAATGAGCTACATGATTTACTTTTCTATAGCCATCTTTGGAGACCCTGTCTTGTGACTAGTAAGTAAATAAATAAAAGTCTAAGGTTTTCCTCATGACAGAAGGGAGTCCTTGGGGAGTTCAGCTGTAAGAACTCCTGTAGTTCCAGTTGCTGTTTTTCTACAAGACTTTTTGGCATTGATGTTTTCCTCCAGGAAATGGGTGGAGTGTGTTCCAGTGAGAGTGGACTGGAACTAGGAAACTGATTTCTAGTCTTGAATATTCCACTTGGTAGCTATGATGCTTTGGGGTCCATTTTCTGACTCTCATTTACAGATGTATAAAATAATAATTTATTCTCATTGAACATTCCAGGATTCTTTAAAACTGTTAATCTTCATTATGATTAAGAGATAAACTACCAAAGTAAAACTTCTTTTTTCTTTTTTTTTTTTTGGTACCAGGGATTAAACCCAAAGGTGATTAACAATGGAACCATATTGCCAGTCCTATTTATTTATTATTTTGAGACATGGTATTTTTAAGTTGCTGAGGCTGGCTTCAAATCTGTGATCCTCCTGCCTTAGTCTCCTGAGCCACTGAGATTACAGACATGTGCCCAGCCAAAGTAAAACTTTTGACAAATGCCAAAAAGTCCATTATATTCAGTCTCAGTATAAGAGGAACTGTGGAAATGGTAATAAATGGATCATATTTCTTTTCTCCTAAGGGAATGAGAATATTACTTAGGTATGACTAAGAGTAGACACAATGAAAGTTTGTGTTTGGGGAAATATTCATATAAGAATGTTTGCTGTAATAGATAGCAAAGATTTAGAAACAATAAATACTCATCAGTAAGCAAAATAGCCACATTATAGTGTTATAGCTAATTTATGCTGTAGACAATGAAGCAGTGGAAAAGGATGTTGTTGATCTATATTACATGCTTTGTGAAATATTGCAAAAACAAAGTAACATATGGAGCTATCATTTGATTATGAAGAAAAAAACATTTATTTCTATATATGTGAACATTTTTTTCTCCTCCAACCCCATTTTTCTGTGTAGCCTTTGAGAAGGTTTCCAGTAACTGGTTTTCTTTGGGAATATTGTAGTTTGTGTGCAACTTTTACTTTTTATAAAGCCCTTGTATTGGTAGAATTATTTTCTAATGATTTTTTAATCCTTATTTATATAGTATTGTTTGACTGGAAAGTTAAAAGGGTGACTTTGAATCTCAGAAATTGTAAGAAGATATATGACTCCTTTGTTTTAGTTCTATTTTTAGTATAAGGGGTGCTTAACTACTGAGCCATATCCTAATCCTTTTGATTTTTCTGAGACAGCGTCTTGCTAGAATGCTGTGGCTGTGTAATTTTAAACAGTCGTGGCTTAGATATGTCATTAACTTTCCAAAGTGAAATTTTTATCAAGTATATTACATACACAGGGTTCCATTAATTCCATAAACTTTATTCAGAAAGCAATATATTTCATTGTTAATTATTCCAAATGGTGCCTGTGATCAAAAGGAACACCTGTTGACAATGAAGGAAATCCTTACAGCTATCCTGAAGAATGTTTACTCAAGTGTGAGGATGGAAGTGATTGATGAAGTGAAAAGTTGCATATCTTCCTCAGGCTTAGATCATTATGAGTACTCCAGTAACTAATCAAAGGAGACTAACTATAGAGCTAAGATTTTAAACTTGATATTTGAGCTAAAGTATTATAGTCCAATGCATTTCAGGTTGTTTGTTATACCCTTTGGGCATTTACATGTACACATTTGGAAGAAATGGTTTTCCTTTGGAGTGCATCTCACCCTCTTTTTATCTCAATAAAAATAGTATTTGTATAATATAGTACAGACTTCTTTCTCTAGTATAGTTGCAGGGGAATTATATCTAATGTAAATTTCTGTCATTTCAAAAATCTGTGACATAGCACATATTCCTAAAAATATGTCCACTGAAACTATTAGCAAATTGAATGTTACCCTTTTACTAATTAGAAATCCAGATACTTGCTATCTAAATGTACCATGCAACATTCCTATTCTCCAACTTGACTATATTGTTAATGGGACATACAGTCTTTGTGTTGAGGTCCAAACAGGAAATGGGTACAAATAGTCTGCCCGGGTTATCCAGTCTTACTTTGTTCTTCTGTCACTTCCCAAACACCTCTTCCCCAGCCCATTTCTATCTAGGGGAGGAGAAAATAAGTATCCTATAGAGTGGTATCTAAATGCTGATTCTGTCTCTGTGGTCCCTTGCAAGTTCTCATTTGGTCTAGGAAAGACTTTTTATCTTCCCTGTCTCCAAGATTCTTTTTTCCTTATACTCAGCATGCTTCCTAGCCACTATTAGGAAACTTTGTGAGAGCATTCATTTTTTTTCCACTGTTAAGTGTAGGGGTCTCTCAACTACATCTCATGTGAATGAGAAGAAGATAAACTGCAGGAGGATGATATTGGCTATAAATCAATCCATTACCCATAAACTTATCTAATCAAAAAACACAAAAGAACCAAGGCTCTTTTAAAATGAGAGGGGTTGTGACAGGTCTGGACTACCAGTTCTGTTCTCTAACAACATGGAATAGCCCAACTCTCCTTTATTTACAATCACACAGGTAAAGGAAGCCAAGACTGGGGTGAGCTTCTTCTGTGATGAACAGGAAGTGGTGGAGTTAGGGGAGCCATTTCCTTAGGGAAACTATCATATAACCAGGCAGGGAACCACTCCCACAGTGCCACGTACCACCCTCCCAACAATCTGGGACAGACCTCTGTGTCTGCCAGTTACAAGAAATCAGGCCTCTGCATCATGAGTCTCAACCTCATCTGATTCTACTAGATAAGGATGGCTTCCCACAGTTAAGTACACAGCTCTTGCATGTGAGCCACATGCCTTTCAAAACTATTGTCTCACTATAGATATTTTTAAAAATCCAGTTTTCTATTTGGCAGTGAGGAATGAAATATTCTAAGATATATCTCTCTTCCCTAGAGGAAATGAATAACCTTGGTCCTCTAGTAACCAGGCTATGGGGAAAAGTTCAGGGGGAAACCACAATTATTTTCCAGTTATTATCTCCAATTTTTATCTGACTCTAGTTTCTTTGAGAGTAGAATAAATCTTAGTCATTTGTCTTAATTTTATTCAGTTCTTTGTCACCACCTTTACAGTGTCTGCTAATGGACTGTTAGGTTCTGAATGGCCAGAGTGGAGGAAGAACAAGAAAGATATTGAGAATCATCATGTTCATTTGGCAGACCTTAACTCCCTATACTGAAAATTTCTTGGTATGGAATCAGATTTTTTATTAGATGAATTTCTGCTATCCATTTTAATTGGGGAGAAATGGTCTGAATCTTTCAGAAATTCAAGTGATCATATGAATATAGATTTGTTATTTCCAGCTAAAATAATATATTCCTAAGAAATTAAATATGGCACATTAAAACAATATAAACATTCAAAATTTTGACATGTGTCAGAGGGTTGCAATTAAGTGTTCCTGGGTGTCAAAGATATTGTTTTGTTTAGTATATCATATTCTGTTCTGCATTGTCTTGTTGTATGTCTTTTGAACAGTAACTTTTACCATCTGACATTTTCATGAAGGTTTTAAACTTGAGATGGTATTTAATTAGGTGGGGAGTATGTAGTTGGCAATATTTCAATTTTTGTAAAAATCCTTGTCCATGGTGTATTGGTCAGCTTTTTATCTCTTGACCAAAATGCCTGACAAGAACAGCCTAGGGGAGCAAAAGTTTCTTTTGAGCTTACGGTTTCTTACCTCTCAGTTCATGGTCAGTGATTTTTTGCTCTCCACCCTAGATAAGGCGGAACACCATGATGGAAGGGCATGGCAGAGGAAAGCTACTTACCTCATGGCAAATGAGAAGCAGAGTTTGGGTGCCAGGGATAAACCCCAAAGTCATACCCTCAGTGACCACTTTTCTATCTCCCTGCCTACAGTTACCACCCACTACAATAGTCCTAGAGGCACCATTGTTGCATGCAGACTGAGATTCATAGTAGAGCAATCAATATTGGTGCCAGTTATACACCATAACCTGGGCCCTCTGAGCCCACCACGTGTACAGACAGTGTAGCCCCACCAAGGTCTGACACATTTTGTGGAGCCTATGCCCCTCACATCAATGGGCTGTAAATGAACAAGCACCAGGGATGCTCCTACACCCTGACAGGGATGTCTAGGCTGGGATAGTGGGAGGAAGCAGCACCAAGAAAGTGAGCATATTGAGTGCATGACTCTCACCCCCAGCCACCCAGAGGCATAGTCTAACTTTATCAAGGGGGTACTGGCACCACTGTGGCCTGGGCAGTTGCCAGGACCCCCATGGAGACACATGCTTAGGTGACAGTTGGACAAATGATGCTGCCAAATGCCTGGAGGACTTAACATTCAGAGCTCCTTCCACATTCTCTTCACAGAAATTCCCACCTTCACTCACCCTCAGACACATAGCAGCCCACTGCCTTCCCCAGGGATTTATCCCTGGAATCCTAGTTCCTCATATTTACTAAGAATTAATTTGACCAGAACCCTATCTGTAGCCACACTGCTGTACACCCTCTTTCTGATCTGCAGCCCATTACCTCACTCAGTCTTGAGGGTCACTCTTACCTGGCCCTCTAGGTGCTAGACCTGGGTGACAGGGGTAGCCTTGGCTGGTTGAGATCCAAAGTCATCAGAACTGGTGGCCCCTGTATGGAGGAGGCAGCCAGCAATCAGGAAGGTAAGAGTTAGCAGAATGCAGGCTCAGCAGGTTCTGCCTCTCAATGTTAGTTGAGGTGTGGTCCTTTCTGGCAATTTCTGATGAATGCTGTGCTGCCTCATTCAGGGTGATAATACCCACCAATTCCAGTCATGGAAAGTGCTGCTCAGGGATACAGGAAATAATGGGATGCTAAACGTGCAGACCACAGGGACATGAAAGTTTAGGTGCCTGGGGCCTGCTAGGGACTAGTAGGTCATGATTGGGTGTTAAGGAAGGAGCTTCCAGAGACCTCTGGAGACTACTGCTACAAACCTGCCTAGTGACTTCAGAAGGTTACTGCAACAGGATAGCTAGTCTTCAGGATTGCAGAAAATTCCAGGGGATGTTCTGGGGCTTGGAAATAAATGCAGCCTTGGTATCCTGGTGCTGGCAGCCACATCCCCAAGCCTTGGATGTGGAGTGGAGATGAGGGTACCCCTCTGCAGTGCAATGAAAATCAGGCAGAAATCAAGGAAACTTCTAGAGAGGAAGTCACAATAGAGTGGCCTGTATTTGCTGGTGCAGCAGTGGAGCCTTCTGCAAATGACTCAGCGAGGATGGGGTCAATGGAGTGAGCAAGGCTGAGTAAGTGAAGATTTTCCCTGCACTCCAGGTCGAAGGTGGTTTAAGCAATGGATGTTTCCAGTCAAACCTGGGAGAAGGACTGTAGGACTCACATTGTAGAGTTTCTTGCTGAAATCTGTGTCATGGCACAGCAGGAGCATTCCCCTAAGAATCAGGTGTCTTTGATATAGCTACCTGAGCAAGTAAATGGCATAGCCAGCTGGTGATCAGTGCTGTCATTCTCTCTCAGAAATTCATTTGGTTTTTCTACCCACTTGTATCTCCATTCTCCAATCTAGGACCTTGACACATTAGGCCACTTTCATTTCCTGCTAGAGTGGTCCTTTAAAATTTCTAAATAAGTTGCCATTACATGGTTCACCTACTTCTTGAAAGAATTGTATTGCTATAATAAGACGCCTCAAGGATTAGGCACTTTTCTGACTTGTCCAGATTTTACAGTCTTATACATCTTCCTACTGGTGTGGTGGGTGTTAAAGGTCAGCAGAAGTGCAGTAGATTTTAGCACCAGGGATGGAGTGTATGTGAGCTCCAAGGACTTTCACTATATGCTGAGCCATCTAGTTATATGTGTGAAGTACAGTGTGAGTTGGAGCCCTGAGTTAGACTTGAATGTACTGAGACTGCTATTTGTCCTGGTCCTTTCTCTTTCAGTATTGAAAGAAGTGTGTGTGTGGTGTGTGTGTGTGTGTGTGTGTGTGAGAGAGAGAGAGAGAGAGAGAGAGAGAGAGAGAGAGGAAAGAGAGAAAGATAATATTGTGAAATACATGTGAGTCTACTGTCTTAAGGATATATTTAGGAATGTAAATTAATGTT